>NC_133328.1:491651329-491905649 GCF_042186555.1 Aquarana catesbeiana
TCAGTCCAAGCCATTCATAAGAGTATATAAATCAAAGTGCACAATAGTGTCCAAACAAATAGCAGGCAATCCTCATGCTGGTTTTTTTGAAAAAGTGCTAAATATTACTCATGCTCTTCTTATGAGATGTGCACATTAAGGCATGCTGCAGTGCTCTTCAGTGACCCCCAATGGATAATGCGCTCACCTTAGAGCGTGTGACACAGTAGCTAAACAGTGTCAAAACACGCATTAGAGCCACTCCAGGGCTCACACAGGGTATGCTGGTGATGATCTGTATCTCGCTCAAATGGTGACATATATGAAGGAAAGGAGACTCATAGCATAATACCGCCAGGAATTTATTTGAAAAGCCCTAAAAACAATCCCTCCAGGAGGGTACTCACAATGCTTGGGTGCGTCAGTGCACCATCCTATCCAAAACATGCAATACAGATGAATCCTGTGGCGTGCGGTGCGGTGTTCAATCCTCTGCCGGACGGAGCTTTCTACACACAGACAGGCAGAGGATTGAACACCGCACCGCACGCCACAGGATTCATCTGTATTGCATGTTTTGGATAGGATGGTGCACTGACGCACCCAAGCATTGTGAGTACCCTCCTGGAGGGATTGTTTTTAGGGCTTTTCAAATAAATTCCTGGCGGTATTATGCTATGAGTCTCCTTTCTTTCATATATGTCACCATTTGAGCGAGATACAGATCATCACCAGCATACCCTGTGTGAGCCCTGGAGTGGCTCTAATGCGTGTTTTGACACTGTTTAGCTACTGTGTCACATGCTCTAAGGTGAGCGCATTATCCATTGGGGGTCACTGGAGAGCACTGCAGCATGCCTTAATGTGCACATCTCATAAGAAGAGCATGAGTAATATTTAGCACTTTTTCAAAAAAACCAGCATGAGGATTGCCTGCTATTTGTTTGGACACTATTGTGCACTTTGATTTATATACTCTTATGAATGGCTTGGACTGAGATATATTCATTTGTATGAATTGGTTTCGGACACTTTATTTATCAAGTAGCACTTATATATTTTTTTAATCATTTAAAGGATTTTTTTTTTTCTCACATTTTTTTGCATGGTGCATGTTACCATTTTTCATATATTCAATTGTGGATTATAGTCACTTTCTTCACAGGTATGTGACACTGTTTATAATTTATAATAATTTTTAATATTGCATAGATTTATTATATTCTTTGTTCACGTATTTATAGCCTTTAGCGCATACTCATATCTTTATTTATTTTTGGCATATACACGGTATGGAACGTGGTTAGTGTGTGCAGCTGAATTAGGTTCATTTATTCACACTGAAGGCATTAACCCATTTGTGGCTCACAAGATTTTAGCACTATTTTTGGGATGGATCAGTAGACAGGAACTGCAGACTGTAAACTCAGCAGACAGGACAGCAGACTGGATGGATCAGGCAGACAGGTGAGCAGCCTGGATGGCTCAGCAGACAGGCCCAGCAGACTGGATGATCAGCAGACAGGTGAACAGCCTGGATGGCTCAGCAGACAGGCCCAGCAGACTGGATGAATCAGCAAACAGGTGAGCAGCCGGGATGGCTCAGCAGACAGGCCCAGCAGACTGGATGGCTCAGCAGACAGGCTCAGCAGACTGGATGGGAGTCCAGGATCGTCAGACAGGGTCGGTAAGCAGGCTGGCGCAGAGGTACAAAAGGAGCAGGCAGAGGAATCTTCAAACAAGCCAAGGATCAGGTACAGGCAGATAACAGGAATAGTCTCAAAGTAAGCCGGGGTCAAAACAGGAGCAGATATCAGGTTTTCAGGAAACACATACACAGAGCTGCAGAACAAACAGCAATGATGCAAGTGCCAGACAGGTTTAAATAACCCGCCAGACACTAACGAGTGCATGTGCGCGTAGACGCCCGCAATCGTGCACCGATGGGTCTAATCTGCCTGTTACTGACAGGATCTTCATGACAGTACCCCTACCATTTCACAAAAAAAGTGTCAAAAATGTTAAAGACAAGAGACGGTTTTTGACAATTCCTTTATTAATGTCTTCTTCTTTCCCCACTTCTTCTTCCATCTTCTTCTGGTCTTCATTCAGTTTTCTTCCTCCATCTTGATCTTCCCCTGCTTTTTCCTTTTCTTCCTCAGATCCTCTGCTTCTTCCTTCTGTCTTCTCGTCCACATCTTCCTCTGGAATAAAGGAATTGTCAAAAACCATCTCTTGTCTTTTTTAAAATTTTTGACACTTTTTGTGAAATGGTAGGGGTACATTTGTACCCCATTACCATTACACAAGTGGGGGTCGGGATCTGGGGGTCCCCTTGTTAAAGGGGGCTTCCAGATTCCGATAAGCCCCCCGCCCGCAGACCCCCAGACCACCGGGCAAGGGTATTGGGGATGAGGCCCTTGTCCCCATTAACATGAGGACATCCTCCTCATGTTGAGGGCATGTGGCCTGGTACGGTTCAGGAGAGGGGCTCTCTCTCGTCCCCCCTCTTTTCCTGTGGCCTGCCAGGTTGCGTGCTCGGATAAGGGTCTGGTATGGATTTTTAGGGGGGCCCCCACGCCATTTTTTAATAAAATTTTGGCACGGGATTCCCCTTAATATCCATACCAGACCTGAAGGGCCTAGTATGGAAATTGGGGGGACCCCCCATGCATTTTTTTTTTAAATTTTGGTTCCGGGTTCCCCTTAATATTCATACCAGACCCAAAGGGCCTGGTAATGCACTGTGGGGGAACCCCAGGCTGTTTTTTTCAATGACTTTTATGAGTATTGCAGAGACCCGACAATTCATTATAGCTGCTGGCTCTACCGCTAGTACTTTTAAATTACTTTTTTTCCTTTAGAAATGTTATTTTGCTCTCGGACTGTTGTGTAAACATGGGAAACATGCGCCACTTTACAGGCATACTATAGACACCCCCCAGGTACGAAATTTAAAGAAATATTTCACTTTAAGCATTATTAAAATCACTGCTCGTGAAAAAACAGCTGTTTTTAAAACTTTTTTTTTCTGCAATGATACATGTCCCCTGGGGCAGGACCCAAGTTCCTAAACACTTTTTGTGATAATAACTTGCATATTAACCAATAAAATTAGCACTTTTGATTTTTTTTTTTTTTAAATAAATTTTTATTGAAGGATGTAACATACAGGGAATGACATCAATAGACAGTATCATTGTTTTTTGTGATTTTTTTTTCCAAAAAAAAAGAAAATCCAAAGTAAACATTAGCTGTATACAAAATAGGAACATAAAACAGCTGATAAAGACAGATAGCAGAAGGGAAGAAATAAAGGAGAAGAAACTGGATGGATCTAGGTGGGGGGGGAGGGATTCCCTGAGATTTCTAGCACAGTGTTACTGAAAGTACCCCGCATAGGGTGGGGGAAGGGTTGAGTGGGGGAAGACCAGGTAAATGTAGAATGTCAACATCAGACATCGGGGGGGGGGGGGGGGGGGGAGAGCACCAAGAGCGTGCTTTGGGTGGAGTAAAGCAGCCTGTGGGTATAAAGTACAGGTTAAGTGGTAATAATTAGGTTGACATGATAAAGATAGTGATAATTGCGGTTTTAGTGGTAAGGTATTGATGTCCTTTGTTGCAGTTGCGGTCTCCACTTTCCTACAAGGGGAGAAATAAGAGGTCCTGAGGAACGCGAGGAAGTCCTGGATCTTGTTGTGATGCTTGGTAGGAGTTGGGTTCCTTATGTTGAGGACTCTTGGTTTGGGGGGATCATTCCATCTGCGGTGGGGGGGGGGGTTCCTGATAGAGGAAAGAGAAAGTCTCAAGATGCGCTATATCCGTGGGAGAGAGTGTCGAGGTCATGAAAGTCCCCCATTTGTGGTGGAAGCGCGTCCTGGTTGTGTCATTCGTAAAGTCCATGTTGATCCTATCTTTGTAAAGCAATTGTAAGAGGTCCCTTTTGATTTGGGAGGTATTGGGACATGCATCGGAGATCCAATTTTTTAAAATGGCTCTTCTGGCGAAAAGGAGGCATATCAGTATCCAGTCCTTGTAGGAAGGGGCAGGGTTCGGAGACCAGGGTAACAATTGGGGGTCCCAGTGACCGAAAATGAGGAGAAGGGGGTCTTTGGGTATTTTCAGCAGGGTTACATCAAATATGTAATGGAGGACCTTGTCCCAGAAGCTGGAGATGTAGCTGCATGACCAAAAACGGTGGGTCAGAGAAGGCCTGGGGTGTCGGCATAAGGGGCACGTGGAGGAGGTTTGAGGTTGTTTGTTTGAGAGGAAGGGTATGTGGGCTCGATGGACGATCTTAAGTTGGGTTTCCCTCCAGGATTCGTTGGGCACCAGATTGTGGATAGTGTTGAGGCCTTGAAGTATTTTGTCGACCAATTCGGCATCAGGGAAGTCTTTTGCCCAGTTAGCTGCTGAAGATGTCTTCAGTGAGGGAATGGCTTTTAGTAGGAGAGGCTGGTATATGTCTGAGATTTTGTAGGAGCCCTTTGCGAGAAGAGAGTCCGATAGGGACGTTTGAAATCTTTTGTGATCGTCTCTGCAGGCATTTTTGAGGAAGCTGATACATTGACCATAGTGGAACATGTGTGACTGTGGAAGTTGGAATGTCTCCGCTAATGACTTGAAAGGGACGGGGCGGCCAGTTTTTGAGTCACAAAGCGAAGAAAAGTTGGAGATGCCTTTCTGTTGCCAGGTGATGTATGGCTGACGTTCCAGACCTGGGGGGAAGCTCGGGTTTCCTTGTATTGGAAGGTGTTTAGATATAAACGGTGAGAGCTTGAGGCATTTCCGGGTCTCCCTCCAGGCAATGGCTGTGTCCCGAAGTAGTAGGTTATGTTGAAGGGGTGGGGGGGTGGATTTCCATTTGCAGTGTAGGAGAGCTACCAGGGAGTATGGGTTGACCATTTCGGTTTCCAGACAAAAGTTGGAGTATCGAGAGGTTTGCGCTACCCAATCTAGACTTATCCTCAGGAGGCAGGCTAAATTATAAATTCTGACATTAGGGAGACTAATACCCCCTTCGCGCCTGGGAAGGTAAAGTTTAGTGAGTGCAATTCGCGGCCGCTTATTCCGCCATAAAAATTTGGATATTGCTTCGTTAAGAATTTTTGTGTCTTTATGCTGTAGGAGTAAGGGAATGGTTTGTAATGGGTAAAGTAGGCGGGCGAAGCTGACCATTTTCACTAGATGACATCTTCCCAGTAGCGAGAGGGGGAGATCCATCCAGTTTGTTAGTTCCTGAGAGATTTTTTTGAGTAAGGGTGGGTAATTGAGGTGATAGAGAGAGGAGGGTAGTTTTCCTATTCTTATGCCTAAGTAGGTGATGTGGGAATGTGCTACCGAGAATATGGAATTCTGTGTCCAAGGAGGGTTGGACGTGGTGCCTAGGGGGAGGATTTCGCTTTTGTTGTAATTTATGCGAAGGCCCGAGCATAATCTAAATTGGTCAAAGATAAGCTTAATCGTGAGCATGTCAGAGGAGGGGTTTGCTGTGAATATAAGGACGTCGTCGGCAAATAGTGAGGTGCGAAGCTCCTGTTTGCCGATGGGGATGCCGTTTAGTGGGGCTACGTGTGATAAGTATCTAGATAATGGTTCTAATGCTATGTTAAAGAGGAGTGGTGATAAGGGGCAGCCCTGCCGGGTCCCTTTGTGTAGGCGGAATTCCTCTGATAGGAGACCTGCTGCTACCAGTCTAGCGGCTGGGGCGGTGTACATGGTGTTTATGAGATGAGCGAAAGAGCCGGAGAATCCCATTTTGTTCATGACCAGAGAAAGCCATTCGAAGCTTACATTATCGAAGGCTTTCTCCGCGTCCAGAGTGATGATAGCATACTTTCCCTCTGAGTTGCATTTGGCATGTTCTAGGGCTATCATTACCTTCCTGATGTTCATGGTGGCAGTTCTGCCTTTCACGAACCCTGATTGGGCAGGGTGTATCAGGGAGGGTATGATGTCTGCTAATCTTGTGGCAATAATTTTGGAAAGGATTTTGACATCTAGGTTTAAAAGTGAGATTGGCCTATATGAGCCTGGTTCTTGGGGGTCTTTACCTTTTTTGGCTAGTAATTTGATAGTGGCTTGATTGCCCATGGGTAGGTATGTTCCCCCTGTCCAAATGTGTTGATATACTTCATGTAGTGTGGGTTCTACGAGTGGTTGTAGTGACTTGTAGAATTCTCCCGTGAAACCATCAGGACCTGGGGCTTTCGAGGGAGCTAGGTTTTTAATTGTAGTGGATATTTCGTGGAGGGATATTGGGGCGTTTAGAGCTTCTAACTGTGTGGGTGATACGTGCGATAGGGTTACCTTTTCAAGAAATGATTGTGCTGTCTCAAGGTTTATGGGATGTGGTCCATATAAGGATGAGTAATATTGTAACATGGTATCGTTTATGTCCGTTTGGGTGGTTTTTATGTTACCCCGAGAGTCCCGGAGATATGAGATGTGTGTCGGATGGTAGGGTCCCTTACATAGGTTGGCGAGGAGTTTGCCTGCCTTATTGCCGAATTTGTGTAGGGTGGCATCCATGTGGGCTTTTTTCGTTTGTTCTAGGGTTTCAGCCCAAGTGTCAAAAGACTGTTTAGCTGATTGCCATGCCTTCCTGCTATCATTGGAGTTGTTAGTGTATAGTATTCTTTGGGCTAGGTGTAGTTGGGAGCTGGCTTGTTTGTATTTTTTGAGAGCATTTCTTTTAAAGGATGCCGCATAGGAGATTATACGGCCTCTGAGGAATGCTTTGCCTGCTTCCCAGAATAGATTGGGGTTGTCGGAGTGTTCAGCATTGGTCGATGTGTATTCAGACCAGACGTTTTCGATGTATTTTCGAAAGTCAGCATTGTTGTGGAGATAAGAGGGGAAACGCCATATTTTAGGATTTGGGTGTAAGTCAGGGTTATCAAACGTGGTCAAGATTGGTGCATGGTCGGATATGGCAATGTCATGGATGTCCGCATCGGATACCATTGGTAAAAGGTCGTCTGAACAGAAGAGGTAGTCAATTCTGGTGAAGACATTGTGGGGATTGGAATAAAATGTAAAGTCTCTGTCAGTTGGGTGTCGTAGTCGCCAGATGTCGTGTAGATGGAGGGATTCCATCGTGGAGGCTAGTAGAGTTTGTGAATCTAGATCTGAGGGGAGGAATGTGCGCTTAGAAGTGGATCTGTCGTCTATCGGGTGTATTGTGGAATTAAAGTCTCCACCCACTATGTGTGGGAGAGTCGGGTCGCTGAGGAGCCATGTTGAGAGTTCACTAAAAAATTGTTTTGTGGGGTTATTGGGCGCATAGATGTTTGAAATTATCATTTCCTTGGTTCCTAATTTGATGTGGGTTGAGATGAGGCGCCCCTGAGTATCTGCTTTGGTGGATAGGACCTCACATGGCAGGTTTTTGTGGATGAGTATCAGAACTCCTGCTTTGCGTCCATTGGAATCTGAGCCTATTACTGTACCTACCCATAATTTTTTCATTCGGTGGAAGTCAGGGGTGGAGAGGTGGGTTTCTTGGAGTAAGGCAATGTCGGTTTTGAGTCTTTTGAGGTGACGGAGGATTTTCATTCTCTTATTGGGTGAACGAAGCCCTTTAACATTCCAGGAGACTAGTTTCATATAGGGGGGGTCACTGGGGGGGTATGTGGAGATTTTGTATGGTTTTCACATGTTGATATGTGGAGGTGTGGCGTGGAATTAGGCTGAGTTCTGGGGGGGGTTATTTTGTTTAAGCTAGGGATTTTGTAACCGCTAAGGGCATGTGTGCAATGAGGTGGGGGTGCATAGTATAGGGAGGGGTACAGGAGGGGGAGGGTAGAAAAGAGAAACAATAAAACATATTCAGTAAACTTCGCTTTTTTCCGCATGGAGTCGACTGTGTAGTCCAACTCCCAACGCAGGACTCAGCGACTGCTGTATTTGAGAACCCGCATTTAAGGGGGTGAAATGCATTGGCAGCTTGGTTTGCGCAGCATTAGATGAAGGAGTTGGATACACAGGAGAGCCAGGGGAGAGAGACAATACCTTAGTTGTAACAAAAACCAAATTTACCAGTTAGTTAAGTATAAACAGTACGTATTAAACATGAAAGAAACTGCTTGGCCTACCAGTATCAGAATTGCCTGGTGAGGAAGAGTGGACAAGCTTGAAAGAGAAAAAAAAAATTTTAACTTCGTCTCTTGAGTGGGATATCCCGTTAAGAGTTAGGCCACCATAGCCGTAGAGGCGGGGCGTTGAGTGGTAGCAATGTGTGAACATGCTCGTGTTCCTCAATAAGGAGTAGGACGGTGATGGTCCGGTGCTGAAGGTCTGAACCGTTTTGGAGAGTCTTTGCGTGGGCTCCTTTGGTCTAGAGCGCGGTTGACAGGAGCCGCTCTAGGAGAGGGGCTGAGGTTGGGGCCTGAGTGTAGCGAACGCAGGAAAGCTTCTGCTTCTTTTGGGTCTTGGAAGGAGAGTTGGTCGCCATTTGGGGCTTTGAGTCGGAGGGTAGCTGGGAAAGCCAACGTGAATTTGAGTTGTTGATAGTGCAGTTCCGAGCAAATCTGTTGAAAGGCTTTTCTCTTTTGGGACACTTCAATAGAGTAATCTGCGAAAATCAGGATTTTCATGCCGTCAATTTGGAGAGCTCTGGATTGCCTGAATTTTTGCAAGATGTAAGCTTTATCTGAGTAGTTGAGATATTTTGCTATTATGGGACGAGGCGATTTGCGTTCTGCGTTAAAGGTTCCCATGCGATGGGCCCGTTCTACTGTGCAGGGGCCTGGCAGGCCTAGTGCTTCGGGAATGCGCCTGGCGCATAGGTCAGAGAGAGCTGAGGGTTGTAGCGACTCAGGGATGCCTACAAATCGCAAGTTGCTCCTTCTGGATCTATTTTCCAAATCGTCCAGCTTTTCAAGGATATATTTGTTGGTTTTGTCATGGGCCTGCATTGAGGATTGAGAGTGGTACATATCTTCCTCAATATTTGCTATGCGGTGTTCAGCTTCATTCAGCCTTGAGGCATGTTCCCCTAGCTGGGCCTGGATTTGTTGCATGCCTGCGTTAACTGCCTTCTCCACCGAGGCTGCAATCATTGGGGAGAGGAGGGCTGCTACAGCCTGTGCTATTCTTTCAGTGTTTGACGTGCTGGAAGGGCTTATATGCTGTGTGGATGTCTCAGTAGATGGGGAGGGGGCCGTAGCGCCGCTTACCTCCATGTCAGGCTCTGGCTCTGTGGGAGGCTCCGTGTAGGCCAAAGCCGGGGCCTCGATTTGCGGCTGTGGGGTCCGCGCCGCCGCGGCCGCGTACGATCGCGGGCCGTTTTTTTCCACAAAACGGTCCATCCTGTGACCGGGGATGGCGTGGGGTGGATGCCGGTGGTTTTTAGCGGGTTTGCCGGTTTTGTAGGCTGTTTTTGGAGTCGAGCTGCGGGAGCTGATGAGAAGAGCAGCTACTCCATGCGGCGCCGGAACCGGAAGTCCTTTTGATTTTTCACGTTCGTGTCCCATAGACTTTAACGGTGTTCACACAAATTTTTTCCTGTTCGCATGTTCTGCTGCGAACCGAACAGGGGGGTGTTCGGCTCATCTATACTCTGCAGCAATGCTGGCAGCACTTGTACGTCAATTTCCCAAAGACAACCTCTGGACATGACACTGAGCACATGCACTTTTTTCAGATCCTCAAAGAATTCTTTGCCATGAGGTGCCATGTTAAACTTCCAGTGACCAGTATGAGAGAGTGATAACACCAAATTTAACACACCTGCTCGCCATTCATACCTGAGACTTTGTTACACTAATGCCCTGTACACACGGTTGGACATTGATCGGACATTCCGACAACAAAATCCATGGATTTTTTCCAACGGATGTTGGCTCAAACTTGTCTTGCATACACACGGTGACACAAAGTTGTCGGAAAATCCGTTCTTTCCGAACGTGGTGATGTAAAACACGTACGTCGGGACTATAAACAGGGCAATAGCCAATAGCTTTCGTCTCTTAATTTAATCTGAGCATGCGTGGCACTTTGTCTGTTGGATTTGTCTACACACGATCGGAATTTAAAGGATCGGATTTTGTTGTCGGAAAATTTTATAACATGCTCTCAAACTTTGTGTGTCAGAAATTCCGATGGAAAAAGTCCGATGGAGCCCACACACGGTTGGTGCTTACATTGATCCAATTATGCTCATTGAAATGCAGAGACTTCCTAATAAGAATATGCTGCTTTGTTAATAGAAACAAAGTCTTTTTATATAGCTTGCCTAAGTTCCTGTTGGAAGCAGCTGCTCTATATGATAGAATTCTTTCAAATTACTTCATGACATGAACCAGAGCCCACAGAGAACAGCAGTAATGAAAGGCCATGAACTTTTTGTATTCACATTATTATGAATAGCTTTAAAAATATCAAAGTGATTGATTCTTCTTTCCTCGAGATATGGTTCAAATTGATTATATGGCCCTGCCTGTCATAAAAAAGCTGACTAGCTAGCAGTACCTGGAGTTGGCAGAGCAAAGTAGCAACAAGGAATTCTTAAAAGCCATAATAAGGCAAAATTATAATCCCCTAGAAAAGCAATGTATAATACAAATAGCTGAGCTACTGTGGAGAAAATGAAAAGCAATACTGAATGATATAGCAACCGGAGATATTACTGTACATAAAAGGAGATGTGAATTCACATTGTGACTAGATTCCACAAGCTGAGAAAGAAGATAGACTAAAGGACTATGGCACATTCTAATAAAATTAGTTGTTTACAAATGAGTTATTTATGTTGAAACTGAGATATGCATTCACTTAGCAAAATTGCAATGTGGACTGAATTGATCTGAGAGGTGTATAATTTTCATATATGCCAATTTCCTAGTATTTCATATGTCCACCTCTTTTAAATTGTTTACATTTTTAAATTATGCACAGACCACTCCCCACCTACACTTGTATCCTATAATTTAAACCTTCCACTACTTAAACCATCTGAAGAATAAAACAACCTTTACTACTTAACATCTCCCTTAAAAGCCCAATTCAAATTATAGTTTATATTAGCTAATTACATTTCAGGTGCATCAGTGCAAAAGATACACACTCACTGCTGGGTCAGAGCTACAGCTTTCTATTCAGAAATGCTCACGTTCCCTTTTAATTGGAGCGCTCTAGCTCTGATTTAACAGGTGGCATGTGTGACCTATGCAGAAAGAACATGGCTTTTAAACAGAGAGCAAAGGCTCTTCTCTGCAGCATACTGGCAAGGGACAGGTTGTTCTATTCAGGATGTGGCTGTATCGGGGTCTGGATCTGAACCTGCGCCCTCTGTGGTATCTGGCTGTAGCTTCCTTGCTGTGCCACATGAGATACTGGACAGCCCCAGTCTGACCTCTTTGGACAATCTTGTCTTGTCTCTTCCTTCTGGTGAACCTTGAACTATTTGTTCCTCCCATCAACTATCTGATTTAAGCCATATCTATGCACTTCTTATTTGCCAGCTTATTGTGCTCTCTCCATCCAAAATCTTACTCCTTTGTGTAACTGCAGCTGTCCTTATCTCCACTACCACTTGAGCTGCTGGACAGCTCCCTGTCTGATCTCTTTGGACAATCTTGCCTTGTCTCTTGTGTGTGGTAAAACTTGAACTCTTTGATCCTCCCATGAACTTCCTAATTTAAGTCATGTCTCTGCATTTCTTGTTTGCCAGATTATTGTGCTCTCTCCAGATGATATGTGGCTCTTTTGTTTATCTGCAGCTGCCCTTATCTCCACTACTATTCATTACCAACCTTTTTCCTGTTCCTCGTTTACACTTCCGCTTGATCCCAACCTGCAACCATTTGTTATCAACCTTTGGATTGTTCCTTGACTACACTTTTGCTTGATCCCAACATGTAACCACTTGGTACAGATCTTTGGCTTGTTTACTGACTACACTTCAGTTTGATCCCTACCTGCTATATCTGCTACTGGAACCCAGCTAGCTCATCTCCTGGTGGGGCGATCTCGAGGACCGCAACCTGGTACCAACATGCAGCAAAACCCAGCTCCACTATTAGGAACTCTGGTGAATACCGGTTAGTGCTTAGACCCCGCACTTTGGGTGAGCTTGTTGAATCCTCAAGGCTGACCTGCTTGTGTACTTATCCTGCTGGTTGTTGGGAGCCATTCTACTGCTTTAGCTACTGGTCTCCAAGCCTGACCCCTGACCATGACAGGCTGCTTTCTAAAGGAAACAAGTTGTAAGATTTAACATAAGCTTTGCTTTTTGCACCTGTAATGTATTCAGCTGATTTAAACAGAGAGTTTAATTGGACTTTATTCTACCTTTTCCACCATGTATGTACTGTATGTGCACATGTGCAAGTTTCTTTAGGCTATGGCTAAATTAGCGAATATATATTTTCAATACTAAAAGATTTTGCCACATGTGGGCAGTCATTGCATTTAAAAAAATGCTATTTCATTGGGTTTTTGGCACCTATTTCACCTATTTTTATGGTGTATTCTGTTTTTGAGATTTCCTAAACAAAAGAAAAAGGTAGTATAAATAACGGTATAGCAAAATATATTTCAAAACATAGCTTGTCTGCAGTACCACAATGCATTGTCTACCAAGTTTAATACATTTCAACAGAGAGTGCACAAGAACACTTCAAAAACATAACCCCATATTTCCAAGGACAAGACAGTTTTTATGCTGAAATAAAAATAACAATGCCATATTTCAGATACAAAAGGCAGACATATAGCAAAGTGGCTTTCCTGGACCTCCCCATGTCAGCCTACTACTATGGGTCAGCTCCGCCCCCTCTGACCCCTCCATTACCACCTATTTTCTAGCCCATAAAAGGGCTGCTGTCTGCCCACACCAGTGTTCTTTTTTCGTCCTCGCTCCGGACGCCTTTTAAAGTTTATTTTTATTTATTTTATTTATTTTTCTCTTCTCCATCCATTCTGTCGGGTTCAGCCTCTCCCGATTCAGAAGACCCCCCCATATAGGCTGTAAATCTCCTGAGGAGGTGGGTTCCCGTGGTGCTGGGATTGTATGGTACAGTATAAATGACTGTGTATTACTGGCAAAGGTCACTGGCAGTATAAATAACTGTATATACCTTCGTTAGGCAGGTGCTGGCATTCTCTCCTTCCATGTTTTTGTGTGTTCATGGTTTGGCTCGCTGGGTCTTGTAGTTCACCTCCTCCACATGTACTCCTTTCAGGAAGCTCAGAGTTGTGCAGGTGAGGTCAGAGGTAGCTTCCTCTTTGGGTTGTCTAGCAAACACCAGGATGCTCACTGCTGATTGCAGCAGCCACTGTCCTCTAGGCTGATCTCAGTCTCCAGCTGGTCAATCGGCATCTCTGCTCTGCTCTGGTAAGCCTCCTTCCAGGTACTTTCTGCTATGTTACTTGTCTGTCAGAGTATTTTTATTATCCTGTACCTTCAAGGACTGGGGAATTTTGCCTGCCTAGCTGCCTTAAGCACTAAAGATTTGGATGGAGAAGTTTATTTTAATTGTAGTTATTTATTTTAAAAGAGAGCACATCCTCTGTGTTTTACAGAGAGAAGGGCCCACTGTGAGATAAACTCCTGCAAAGAGGTTCCAAATCAGCATTCCAGTCTCAAAAGAGTAAAGAAGGGACAAGACATGACAAATCGCAGAGTCGCACGCAGCTGGATAGATGCTTGTTGTCACAGCATTCCAGATCTCGCTCGCTCTTACCTCACTTTAGTCGCTCTGACCCAAGCCAAGAGAGGTCAAGACATCAGACGGCTCAGGACAATGATGCGAAAGCACGCCAGGTTAAATCCTACATTAAGCACGCAGTCAAGGAAGGGTTAAAGAGTGTTTCAAGGAATTCTGCTCATCCTGCTGTATCTTCACTGTCTGCAGATTCAGATCATGTGTTTTCAGTGCGTTTTAACTCTGAAGTCGATAGCGATTCGGATCCATCTGAGGCTGAGATGGTCTCAGAATTGCATACGTTTAATTTTTGCACTGGTTCCCCCCTTGGTGGAGGCTGTTAAGGAAAGAATCTTCACCTCCAAAGAAACAGCAAAGATACTACTCGTATTTAAAGAAATCGTTACCCTCCTTCCCATTTCATTTCTGAAATTAAAAAAGTAATTGACGATGAGTGGGGGGCCTGAGAAGAAGCTCAATGTGCTTAATGGAGTTTCGAAGCTGTACCCCTTGGGACACTACGCCTAAGGTGGATGCTACATTACGTATATTCGCCCACCACATTACGCTTCCGCTGGAGTATTCGGTCTCTTTTAGGCATCCTATGGATCTCAAAATAAACGCAGACCTAAAAAGGTTGTATAGGTTTGGACAGCAGCCTGCAGACAGGCGGTAGCACTCACTCCTGTGGCAGCAGCACTTGGGCTGGGTTCACACCTGTGCGTTTTTTGGTGCTTTTTGCGTTTTGCAGATTTGCACTACTGTCCGTTTATCATGGTCTCCTATGGAACACGTTCTGTGGTGCTGTTCTGCGGAATGCGCTGGGAGTGCATGGGTGTGAATCCAGACTTAGAGTGTGAGTAGCAGAGCTGGTGGATGGATGTTTGGATGAAAGTCTGGGAAGTGGCAGTTCTTCTCCTTTGCAGACTTCTGTAGAGTTGTGGCTGAAGTGGCTGTCGACCAGGTCAAGATGACAGCAAAGATAATGGCTCTTTAAGACACAGCAGCCCTTTCGGTTTAACAAGAGATCCAAAGAAGGATTCAGAGAGGCCAGGGCTTACAGACAGTTTTTCAGACAGTGGAGGGGAGCTGGTTCAACCTTCCAGAAACCTTTCAAGCCCAGGGCCAACAAAGCTCCTGGGGCTTCCACTGCTGCGTCCCCAGAGTCGCGCGATTTACACTGCGACTTTGCTGTGCAATTTGTGATGCAATGTCATTCGACCTGTGAAAACCATGTGAGAACAAGTCGCACAGATGTCAGAACAAAGTAGTGCAAAAACCTTTTTTTGGAGTCGCTGCAACTTAAGTCGCACCAATTAGAATGGGGACCATTGAAATACATGGGTTTTGACTTGTCATGCGACTTCGCATGTGTCAGGTCGTACAATAACTCGCAGTAGTGGAGACAGAGCCTAAGGCTTCAAATAAGTCCTTCTGAAGCTGTCTCCACGTAACCCTCTCAAGTAGGAGTAAGACTAGCCCAATTCAGGGGGGGTTTACATGATGCCTGGATTGTAGCCGTCATTCGATCACGTTATCATCTCGAGTTCAGAACAAGGCCCCCTCAGACCTTGTTCATAGAAACTGGACTTCCTACGGATTTGTAAAGGAGGCAATGTTTGCAAGGATATATAGGGGAGCTGTTGGCAGCAAGGGCCATCCTTCCGGTTCCAAGGCACGAATTGGGTCAAAGAGTATGTTCCCCCTCTGTTTTTGGTCCCAGAGGCTTCAGGGGGTTTCGGACCAGTTTTTGACCTCAAAGTCCTGAATTCTTACATGAAGGTTCCACCATTCAAAATGGAGTCATTGGAAAAGATCGTTTCGGTTGTGGAGTCAGGAGACTGGATTGTTTTATATATATATATATATATATATATATATATATATATATATATATATATATATATATATATATATATATAATTTTTTTTTTTTTTTCTTTTTTTTCATGTCTCTATAGACGCATCTCACCATCGCTTTCTCAGGCCTTCCATGGAAGGCTTTCATTTTCATTTTTAATCTCTCCCATTCGGTCTCTGCACGACTCCAAGAACATTTTTTAAAGCTACTGTCTGCTGTCGTTGCGACTCTCAGGGTCAAGGGAGTGCAAATATTTCATTATCTAGATGACATGCTACTTCTGGGTCTGTCAAATGAGCTCTTTCTAGTTCATGTGAATTCACCTGCAAAACACTAACTCGTTTCGGTTGGTTGATCAACTTTTGGAAGAGCCAGATGCATCTGACCCAAATGTTGGAGTATTTAGGTGTACAATTCAACACGGATCGGGGTCATGTTTCTCTACCTCAGAGGAAGGTCCAGGGGATCCAATCTCAGACAAAGCAGTGATGGCCAGGCCTTCTATGATGCTGAAGGAATCCATGCAGTATCTGGGGGTTTTATCAGCCACAGGTCCAGTAGTCCTGTTAGGTACCTGGTAGTAGAGCCTGACTTGTAGGAGGAGACCTCTCATACAATGCTGGAGTGGGGAGCCACTGGAGTGGGGACAGTGGTCTCGTGAGCACAGTGGGGTAGGAGTGCCTGGTGAGGTAGAAGTCCTTAATGCTGGTGCAGAGTAGAGATCCTTCCAGGGATGGCTGGGCTGCAGGTGAAGGCAATCAGCGGAGGACAGCAGGCTGAAACGCTGGAAGATGCAGGTGCAGTGGTCACTAGAGCTGGAGCTGAAGGTGCAGCAGCACACGGAGCTAACGGCAGGCACAGGCAGGATCAGGCAGTCCGGGTTGGCAGGCAATCAAGGCAGGTGGTAATGGCAGACAAAGGCAGAGTCGGTAAGCAGGCAGAGGTCGGCAACGGGTACTGGCAGAAATAGCAGCAGGGTCAGGCAAGCCAGGTCGGATTGGAGAGAGAGGGATGGTCAGACAAACCGGGTCAGTATAGCAGACAGATCAATCAGGTGCAGGTAACAATTCACAGGAGCTGAAGACGAAACAGCAGCGCGCCAGTGCAGCTGGAAGAGCTTGCGTTCAGTGGCGCCAAACAAAGTGCACACGCGCCCGTCGTGCACCCGCGTGTGCCTGAGGGATGCGCTGACGCACAGCAATAGCTGGGCATTGCTGCATAGTTTTAACAGGGGCGCGCATGCATATGTCCCGGTCTGGTGCTGACAGATCCCTGACAAGTGCCGTGGGTTAGGTGGCGCAGAAGGAGGTTTCAATGCAACTTTCTTCTTCAGTGGGATCATCTGCCAAGTCTGATAATCTGGTCCCTGGTTGATGGTCAGTAGCTCGCAATCTTTCCAGCGGAGTTCCGTTGAAGGCCTCAGAACCAATAGTGGTGTCGACCAATGCCAGTCTGGCAGGCTGCAGGGCAAACTGCCAGCAGGTTCAAGGCCAATGGTACCTTTGTGGGGTGAAGAGTTCAAATTTCCTGGGATTGGATGCTGTCAGACACGCTCTTAGTGTTCCAACCTATGTTGTGAGGTCGAGCTGTCAAGATTCTTTTGGACAACAAACCTACGGTGGCTTATGTGTCTCATCAAGGGGGCACAAGAAGTCACCCTCTCCTTCAGGTGGCATGTCAATCTTTCTCTCCACAGGGAAAAATCTCGGCTCTTATGCAGCATCTTAACTCCCAGGGCCTGGCAATGTTTTAGCAGATCGCTTAAGTCGAGGCTTTGGGGATAGCAACAAATAGGGCCTCAACCCCAAGTACTTACGCAAGATCTTCAGGATCTGGGGGGCGCCTTCGATAGATTTTATGGCATTGGAGAATTGTCAACTGCCTTGCTTTTTCACCCGGACCTAGCATCCGCAGGCATTGGGTCAGGGTGCTCTGTCCAGGTCTTGGAACTTCCCCTTGGTGTATGTGTTCCCGCCGCTTTCATTGGCTCTCAAAATCCTGCTGAAGATTCAGCGAGAAAGGGTCACAGCAATAGTAGTCCTACCTTACTGGCTCAGGGAGCTGTGGTTCCCTGGATAAAGTTGGGCTCACCAATCCCTCTGCCTCCTTGTCAAAATCTCCTTCTGCAGAGTGGGGCCTGACACGCAAACCACAGGAGGATAAAGTTGATGACATTATTACAGGATCGTCAGAACTAATGTAACCTATCACCGGATCTGGAATACTATGGAAATGGGTTGGGACCTTGGATCTCCTTCAGTATCTAACATTTTGGAGTTTCTGCAGAGTAGTCTCCAAGGGTTAGCTTATAATTCCCTAAAGGGTCAAATCCCTGCCTTGTCGGCTATGTCGTGTACAAGATATGCTCTACATCCATTGGTGATCTGATTTTTTTAGGTGCAGCCATAGAAATCAGACCTCCATTGAAATCGTTTTTTCCAAAAGAGGACTTAACACTAGTCTTGGGAACATTGCTGGTTCCTCCGTTTGATCAAGCTTTCTCTTGTTCATTATTTCTTTTAACAGCTTTTTTTGTTTTTTACTAGCCGTGGCCTCGGCCAAAAGAGACTCTGAGTTGTGCACCTTCTCATCTAAAGAACCATATTGTTTGGTGCTCCCAGACAAGATAGTCCTTAGGCCGATTCCGAGCTTTCTACCTACGGTAACAAGACACTGGTCACCGTTTGTATATTTGGGTCGGGGACACACTGGACGCCTCTGCTGCTATTGCTGGGTGTCCAGTGTGTGTCCTGTCCCTTTAAGGGGGCTAGGGCGGCCTCCTGGCTCACCTGTCCCACACCTATCCATTCAATGCATGTGCTTCCACTGTGGAGACACTTATAAATTTAGTGTTAGGACTGCAAGTAATACAGGGTGCCTTGACGAGGCCTTGCAGCTTTCACATGCGTTTGCAAATGTGTGCTAACTAAACCCCTGCCTTTAACATACGGTTAGACAGGTAAATTTGGTTGGTCAGCAGACTGGTTGGTGAGTTGAGCTATGGAATTGTCTTTTTCTTGTTTCTACCTACGGTGGCCACATAATTTCGTATGAACTGGGAGGTCATTCTCCCAGCCTTTCTGGCAGATACAGCTGATGATGAGTGGAGTAGGTTAGACCAGGTTTCTGCGGTTTCAACCTACCTGAAATGGACTAAAAGCTTTGGCAAACAAGATCAGCTGCAGGTTTTCCCAATGGGGCCTAAAAAGGGTATGCCAGCAACATCCAGAGTTGGGTCTTCCTGGTTTGTCAAGACCATGCATATTGCATACAAAACGCTGGGCCTTCCTCCTCCTTCAGAGATCAAAGCACATTCGACGAGGGGTATGGCAGCATCCTGGGCGTACGCGAAGGTCGCCCCCGAGGTACTTTGCAGAGCAGCAAGCTGGAGCATGCCCAATACCTTTTTATTAGGCTTACAAGCTTAATATGGCTTGTCTGCCTGAGGAAACATTTGGCTCTACAATATTACGGCGGCTGTTGCCCATAAAAAATTTTGAGTAGCATTGCATTGAGGGTTTGGCTTATTTTTTTATTTTTTGTCTTCCCTCCCTTCTTAATATTGCTTGGTACATCCCATAGTAGGCTGACATGGGGAGGTCCAGGAATAGGGAAAATTGTTGTCCATACTTATCGTAATTTTCCTTTCCTGGATCCTCCCCATGTCAGCCGGAGGATTCCCATCCAGTTTTTCCGTCGCAAGGCACGTTTTTTTTTTTTTTTTTTTTTAACACGGGTGTGAGCAGACAGCCGCCCTTTTATGGGCTAGAAAAGAGGTGGTCCTGGAGGGGTCAGAGGGGGCGGAGCTGACCCATAGTAGTAGGCTGACATGGGGAGGATCCAGGAAAGGAAAATTACGGTAAGTATGGACAACAATTTTCCTTAATATAACCAGATTAACTGGGTAGCAATGTAAGGGAGTAAGATGAGTCATTTTTTATCCATATATAAAAATTGGAGTGCATTTTTTCATAAGCAAAGATGAAGTCACAATCACTCCAAAAAGTGGAGTGATTGATCGTGTGTTCGGTCGTTCGCCAAATTACAAACGATATGGTCCGTTCATGCCAAATTCGAGTGGTGCGTCACGGCCCATAATTCACTGTGGCATCGCAGTGCATTTCTGGCTGATGATTGGCCAAGCATGCACTATGAGCCGCATGCTTGGCCAGTCACAGCGCTGTGTGTACAGAGAGCCGTAACTGGCTAAAGCCAAGGAGGCTTTGGCCAATTATGGCTCAGGGGGTTTAGTACACGTCCCACACTATGAGAGAGAGAGAGAGAGAGAGAGAGAGAGAGAGAGAGAATTTAAGTTAGAGTAGGCAGGTCGAGTCAGTTAGCTGCAGTTAGTGTATTGTGTGTGTGTGTATATAGATTATATATGCATCCCAGGTGGTGTGTGTGTGTGTGTATTCAGTCTAGCTAGATCCTGTTCTTCTCTTCCTAATATACTGACAGGCAAGCATTTTTGCAGTATTTCCAGTTACTGTACTGTGTACCCCGCACAGTCTCACCTACAGTATAGCTACCTGCAGCCAGGTGCTTGTCTAGGCTCTTTGAAGTATTTCCAGTTACTGTACTGTGTACCCTGCACAGTTGCACCTACAGTATAGCTACCTGAAGACAAGTGCAGGAGTTATCATACTAATAATACTATAGGCAGGCAGTTGATTCTGCTAGCTGCAGTATAATCTGTGTGTGTGTGTGTGTGTGTGTGTGTGTGTGTGTGTGTGTGTGTGTGTGTGTGTGTGTATATATGTATATATATATATATATATATATATATATATATATATATATATATATATATATATATATATATATACACACACACACATCCCAGTTTTGTGCAGCTCACTGCAGGCCAATAGTATGTCTGGAAGACCAACAAGGAGAGACAGACAGTCACAAGCCAATAAAAGAGGGCAAGCAGGCTCTGTGTCTAGAGGCAACAGTGCTGGTCGTGGATACGGTGCATCCTCATCAGCACGTGGCCGTGGGACACGCTTGGCCTTTTTTTCAGCAGCTGGCCGTGTTGAGCCACAACATGCGGAAGACTTGGTCGAGTGGATGACCAAGCCATCCTCATCCTCTCTCACCCAGGCTCAGTGAGATGTTGGCAAAGCAGCTGCCAACGCGGCCTCTTCCCTCGGCTCAATGGCATCAGTGACTCCTTTCCTAACCCCATGTCCTCCTGAGGAGTCCCCCGAACTGTTTGACCCCAGTGTTGGGTACATGCTCCAGGAGGATGCCCAGCGTTTTGAAGGCTCTGATGATGGTACTGAGCTAGATGAAGGCAGTAACGTGAGCCCGGACAGAGGGGGTGCCCAAGAAGGACAGCAATCTGGCAGTCATGCTCCCCCTGCTGCAGCATACTGCCAGGTTTGCTCCAGTGATGAGGAGGGAGGGGATGATGAGGTCACTGACTCAACGTGGGTGCCTGATAGGAGAGAGGAAGAGGAGGAGGAGGAGGCACATCACCAATGAGGCAGGATGCCCTCCAGGGGCCAGCCTAAGGGCAGCACACTGACTGCATCATACCGCAGAGCACCGCATGTGCAGGGCGCTGCTGTCTCTGCGCGTTATTCCAAAAGTTCTTTGGTGTGGGCCTTTTTTGAGACGACTGCATCAGATTGCACTGCTGCTATTTGCAACATATGTCTCAAGCGTATCTCGCGTGGCCAAAACATCTCCCGCTTGGGCACCACATGCTTGACCAGACATATGTTGACCTGCCATGCAGTTCGTTGGTAAGCGTACCTAAAAGACACACACCAAAGTACAAAGAGGACCTCTCCTTACTCCTCATCAGCTGGGATCTCCAACCCCACTATACCTTCAGTCCTCTGAGACCTGCACTGAGGAATGAAGGTGTAGAATTAGGTGTGTCACAGCTAAGTACTTGCGGGCAATCTGCTATCAGTACACCAACGTCAGATTGTACTAGGCAAATTTCCCTGCCCCAGCTGCTGCACCGCAGAAAGAAGTTCGCTCCCAGCCATCCACATGCCCAGCAGTTGAATGCTAGCTTGGCAAAATTGCTAGCACTTCAACTGCTACCTTTTCAGTTGGTAGACTCTGCCCCCTTCCCTGAGTTTGTGGAATGTGCGGTTCCTCAGTGGCAGGTTCCCAAACGCCACTTTTTCTCACGGAAGGCGATTCCGGCTCTCTACCGGCATGTGGAAGGCAATGTCTTGGCCTCGCTGGACAGGGCGGTCAGCATTAAGGTGCATGTTACCGCTGACTCATGGTCCAGCAGGCATGGATAGGGACGTTACCTAAGTTTCACAGCGCATTGGGTGACTTTGCTGGCAGCTGGGAAGGATGCAGGACAAGGTGCAGTAGTGTTGGAGGTTGTTCCACCACCATGCCTCCAAAATGCCAGTACTGGTGATTCTGACACACCACTCTCCTCCACCCTCTCCTCTTCTTCTTCCTCCATGGCCTCTTCCTGTGCTTTGTCCTTGGAACCAGCGGTGCTCCGTAGGCGTTCAAGGGGCTACGCAAGTACGCAGGCTAAAAGATGCCATGCGGTGCTTGAGCTGGTGTGCTTGGGGGACAGGAGCCATACTGGGGCAGAGATTCTGTCAGCTCTGCAGGGACAGGTTCAGAGGTGGTTGACTCCATGCCAAATTAAGGCAGAAATGGTGGTTTGCGACAATGGCACCAACCTCCTCTCCGCCCTCCGACAGGGACAACTGACCCATATGCCCTGTTTGGCTCACGTCCTTAACTTGGTGGTGCAGCGGTTCTTGGGCAGGTATCCGGGCTTACAGGATGTCCTGAGGCAGGCCAGGAAAGTCTGTGTGCATTTCGCCGGTCATATAATGCCAGTGCTCGGCTGGCAGACCTTCAAAAAAGGAATTTAACCTTCCCAAGAACCGCCTAATCTGTGACATGCCCACCAGGTGGAACTCAATCTTGGCCATGCTGCAGCGGCTGCACATGCAGCAGAGGGCAATCAATGAGTACCTGTGCGACTAT
Organism: Aquarana catesbeiana; assembly: GCF_042186555.1. NCBI lineage: Eukaryota > Metazoa > Chordata > Amphibia > Anura > Ranidae > Aquarana > Aquarana catesbeiana. The sequence continues at coordinate 491,673,802 of NC_133328.1, forward strand.
GGCACCAGGACAGGGTCAGGGGACCTTGGTTTTTCCCCCACGCCAGTGGGCCATGATCAGGGATGCATGCACCATCCTGTCACCATTTTGAGGAGGCCACGAGGATGGTGAGCAGTGACAGTGCATGCATCAGTGACACTGTCCCCCTTATCCACCTGTTGGAGCACACGCTGCATGGAATAATGGACAGGACACTTGAGGCAGAACAGAGGCAAGAAGAGGAAGACTTCCTTAGCTCTCAAGGCCCCCTTTATCCGGACAGTGTTCCTGTGTGCCCACCGATCACACAGGAAGAGGAGGAGGAGGAGGATTGTGTCAGCATGGAGGTGGAGCCTGGCACTCAGCATCAGCAGCAGTCTTTAAGGGATCATTTACAGTCCCAAGAAACCCATGGACTTGTACGTGGCTGGGAGGAGGTGGCTGTGGATCATGTCGTCCTTAGTGACCCAGAGGACTCCTGACCAAATGCCTCAGCAAACCTACGCTGGCCTCCCTGATCCTGCAAAGCCTGCGGAAGGATCCTCATATTCATGGTATCAAGGAGAGGGATCAATACTGGATGGCAACCCTCCCTGATCCACGTTACAAGGGTAAGGTTGCGGACCTTATCTTGCTGTCGCAGAGGGATCAGAGGATTAAACCTCTTCGGGAGGCCTTGCAGAAAGGTCTGTGCAACCCGTTCCCAGAGACTGGGAGGTTACAAATTCCCGTTTCTGGACAACGTGCTGCTGAGGCTTCGGTCAGTCAAAGAAGCAGTGGTGGAGAAGGTGGCCGTCTGACCAATGCGTTCAGACAATTTTTTAGTCGCAGCCCCAAGGTCTGATCGGTTCTAGCAACCATTGCCAGTATCTGTTTTACATGGTGCAGGAATACCTAGGGGCAAGATCTGACTTGGACACCTTTCCCACCGAAAATCTTCTGGGTTACTGGGTCTTGAGGATTGATCACTGGCCAAAGCTTGCACAGTATGCAATTGAGCTACTGGCCTGTCCTGCATCCAGCGTTCTTTCGGAACGCACATTCAGTGCTGCTGGGGGCTTTGTAACCGATCACAGGGTGCGTCTGTCCACCGACTCGGTCGATCGACTGACCTTCATAAAAATGAATCAGTCTTGGATACCACCAGCTACCAAGCACCTGATGCTGATGTAACCGAATAATTTTTTTTGAAATGTCAGATCCCTTCAGATGCAATACTTTGCAGCAGGGCTCGTTCCTGCGCTCCAACTAGAGTATCTGTGAGAGGTTGCAGTGTTGTGGCACCAGCACCAGTGCCTAAGGCCCAATTTTTCTGCCCCTGTTCAACAGGGACATGTAATTACAATTCTTGATCTAATATTTCACAGCAGGGCCCTGTGAGGGCTTACAGTGTTGTGGCAACACCAACACCTAAGGCCACAATTCTGCAGAGTATATAGGGCAGGCCCCTACTTTCAAACATCCAACTTACAAGTGACTCCTACTTGCAAACGGAAGGAGACAACAGGAAGTGAGATGAAATCTACCCCTAGGAAGGGAAATTCTCTCCTGTAAGAGTTAATATGGGAAAATGTTTCTCCTTTCCACTGATGGTTTATCACCAATCCTTGTTTCATTAAAAACCCCAAATTTTCTAAAAACATTTGTTATTGGGACAGAACGTGAGGTAATATCTTCTGAGGAGCACAGACAGCAAAACAAATGACCCTTCCCTATGTTTTCCAAAAAGCTTAAAATAATTTTTTTGGCTGGAGATAAACACGTTAAAAATGTTCAAAATTACAAACAGATTCTACTTAACAACAAACCTACAGTTCCTGTCTTGTTTGCACTGCCTGTATACTGCTGTTCAGAGTATATAGGGCCTGGTGGCCCCATGCCTTTCCTTTTGGGTGCGGGGTTCCCCTTAATATCCATACAAGACCCAAAGGGCCTGGTAACGGACTGGGTAGTACCCATGCCGTTTGTCTCACTGATTTTCATCCATATTGCCAGGACCCGACATTACATTAAAGCCGCAAGCAGTTTTAAAAGACTTATTCCTTTAAAAATTTAATTTTGTGCAGGGACTGTTCTAAGCACGGGAAACACACGCCACTTTACAGGCATACTATAGACACCCCCCCAGGTATGATATTTAAAGTAATATTTCACTTTAAGCATCATTAAAATCACTGCTCCCGAAAAAACTGCCGCTTTTAAAACTTTTTTTGCATTGATACATATCCCTTGGGGCAGGATCCGGGTCCCCAAACCCTTTTTAGGACAATACCATGCAAATTAGCCTTTAAAATTAGCACTTTTGATTTCGAACTTTCAAGTCCCATAGACATCAATGGGGTTCTAACGTTCGTGCAAATTTTCGGTCCATTCGCAGGTTCTGGTGCGAACCGAACCGGGGGGTGTTCGTCTCATCCCTAGTTCTGGCAAAGCACCATTTGTCATTTCACTTTGAGCAACCAACATTACCAGGTTGTGCACTGTAAGTAGTGTGGCTTCGTTTTGCATCTTATGTATTTTTTCATAGACAGGTAGAAATATTGTACAAACTGGCTGCTCGTTGGGCAAGCATTTTATCTTGACAAAAATGTAAGATGGAGAGAGGAGTTTTTTTTAATGAAATTAAATAAAAAATTACAGTGTATTAGACAAAAGCCTGAAGTATTGTATTGGCATGGTGCACACCATGTAAGCTTTTCTATTAGAATGCAGTGGAAGAGGGAGAGACAAGGGAGTTATTAATAAGAAATGAAAATTATGCCTAGCCTACAGCCATTGGAGCCACCCCTCACTATCAACCTTCTTGACTGCTTTTAATCTGGCTTTCACCTGCAAAACTCAAAAAAAAACTGCTGCCTAAAACTCACCAATGACTTACTAACTGACAAAATTGATAGCCACTACCCAGTATTTATACTCATAGATCTTTCTGCTGCCTTTAAAATGATTAACCACCCTTTCCTTCTAAAAAAAAAAAAAAAAAAAAAAAAAAACACACTTCACTCCCTTTGTCCCCACGACTTTGCTCTTTCCTGGTTCTCCTCCAACTTATCTCAGTATACCCTCAGTGTCATCTACAACTCTATTTCCTCTTCTCCTTTTGATCTTTCCATATGGGGCCCCAAAGCTCTGCCATCAGGCCTGTTCTACAGTCTATTCTCCTTCATGGACCAGTTGATAACATCCCACAGTTTTCAATATCATCTCAATGATTACAATACTCAAATGTATCTCTCCAGTCATCAGCTCTGTCTTCTCACACATCAATAACTAACATATCTGCATGGATGTCACACCACATCCTCAAACTCAATCATTCCAAAAATGAGCCCATAATATTTCCACCCCTGTGTCCCCTCCCCCAACTTCTCCATCAAGATTAACATCATTACAATCAATTATTCCCCTCAGGCCAGGGTGTTAAATGTACCCCTGGATTCTGACATTTCCTTTTGGCCCCATATCCACACACCATTGAAATATTGCTGCCTTCCACATCCACCATCCAAATCTTGCCACCTTCATCTTTGCAACATTTTCCGATTTTTTTTTTTTTTTTTTTTTTTTTTTTCCCCCTCTCTTAACAATGTACACTACAACATTTCTAATTTTCCCCCTTCTTATCTCTTGGTATTGCAACTCCCTCCTTGTTGGCCTACCACTACTCTTTAGGAGGATAGCCTATGCTGCCAAACTCATCCACCTAAACAACCCTCTCTGCTAATCCCTTCACTGGTTTTCACACAAACTTCAAAATACTAACCACAAAAATCCATCTACATCTCTGCCTCAAGCTACATCACCAGCCCCTATCTCACAGTATCACCCATCCTCTTCACTCCTCCCAAGACCTCCTTTGCTCTAGCCCTGTTATATTGTACCTAATTAATAATTAATGTAGTTATAGTATAAGGATGCAAAAGCCTGAAATATTGCACAGAAAAACTGCACATCAAGTAAGCAGTCTTACTAGGGTGTAGTGTAAAGGGGAGAGAAGGGGTAAGTGGCGCTGCCAAAAACTCAAATGTGTAATGACCAAAGGTTGGTCAGTGCAAAATCCTCATAAAATGCTCATATACATATATCCTTCATATAAATCATTAAGTGCAACAAAGGTGCTAATCAAATAAGTTAACAGTGCTTGTGTATACCAAAAATTTAATTATAATCAATTAATTCATAGAAAAATACATATATAAAGTGCTGATGCAAAAATTATAATGATCCACATAGCGGCAGCAAAAAATAACAAATGTATATGACAAATTAAAAAAATCCTTATGTGACTTTCCAAAGTGACTTGTGCAAATAATGTCCTTATAAGTGACTAATCTAAAATGACTTATGCAGATTTTCCAAGGTGACTTTATGAAGAAAATTGATCACAGCTTCGGTGCAGAAGAGTGAATAACACTTGTGCTCCCCTTTCAGTTCCACACTCACCAGATAGCAACACACCCCTGCAGGAGTAAGTCGCATGTAGACGGATCTGCATTTGGTCTCAGTGTCCAGTGAAAGAGCCTCCTCCACAACATATTAAATCACAGGATGTCCACATGTGAATGGATAGGAAAGATTGATACTCATATGGTAAATCCGATAGAAAAGTTTTAGTGTCAAACCGGTTTTAGCATACTCGGTCTGTGGAAAGCATGCTGTCCCAGACCTATGGATTGTCATTGTAATTGTCCCTGGCACTAGCCGAGTGCCAATTTTAAACTTGTGATTGCAATGCTGGGTCTCAACTTTGATGTGATCTTAATCGGATGGGCGCTTGGGAATATCAAACTTCATGAAGTATTACTGGGCAGTTCAAATGGCTCAGCTAATTAAATATCACTTGACCTGCGAGATTCCCCTTTGGATAGGTTTGGAAGTGGCCTACTGTGACCCACTCTCAATTGATAACATTCTCTGGCTTAGACCTTCTGATCACAAGTCACTTTCTAACCCAATCACACTGCACTCTCTCACAATATGTGTCAGACTTAAGCAGCCCTCTGGGTTGCTATCTTCTCATATGCCATTTCTCTGCTTTCTCCATAATCCATGGTTCTACCCTGCTTATGTCTCCCCAACTTCCTTCCAAGCCTGGTCTGACTTGAACCTTACTAGGTTGCATCACTTGACAACACCTACCGTAATGAAAACATATCAAACATTACGAGACCAAAGCACATTACAAAGCTCCGATCTGTTCAAATATACTGTATTTAAATTAAACACTTCATGCCACTAGGTTGCATCCAAATGTACACAGATTTAGACCAGATGATCAAGTTCGAGCATATGTGTACTGCTGACTCACATGCTAAAGGTATAATCTCTAGACTTTATCGTCACCTACTCTCTAAACCCTCCATGTCTTCATCTTAGTACCCTGAATATTGGACTGCAGATCTCAGTATCCAGATTGAGGTAGATGACTGATGCAAATTTTGACTAGCAACGCATACCACATCACAAAACCATCTTAGCACCAGAGACTTATTATAAGATATTATCCCAATGGTACCTGGTCCTAGCTAGAATAACTAAATACATGTCAAAAGGTCCCCCACCTGTTTTTTGGATGTGGAATCCTAGGAACTAATTTGCATACCTGCTGGTCTTGTCCTGTGATTAATAAATTCTAGTCTGTATTGTTAAAGTAGAACTATAGGCAAAACGGGGTTTTTTTGGGCTAGAGTAAAGGAGGGTTACAACCCCTGTCAGGTTTTTTTGCCATCTGTGTTCCATTGCAGAGATTCACCTTCACTTCCTGACTTTGAGCCATACAGGAAGCGAGAAGAAAGAATTAAGGGAATTCTAGTAGTGTCCCCATTGAGTGTCCCCATTGAACGATTTCCCCTCTTACTTTTCCAGGGACAACCCAAAATTTGGGATTTCCTTTTACTTTCAATGAGAATGATAAACAGGACTAGGGATGGTCCTGATGTTGGAATCAAACATAAGTTAGAATTGAATATCGGGTGTTCGTTTGTTCGCAGATGAACTGAACATATGGGGCATTTGCGGGAAATTCAAGCGTCGCGGAGCACCCTATAATGCACTGCAAGATTGCAGTGCATTGACAGCTGCTGACTGGCCAAAGCATGCACCTGACCTGCATGCTTTGGCCAATCACAGCGCGATCTGCTGTGAGAGCCATGATTGGCCAAAGGCAGGGTGCCTTTGGCCAATCATGGCTCAGGGGGCTAAGTCGACGCCCCACACTATATAAGGCTGCTACGGCCGTATGTAGTGTGATACGTGGAGGAGATTGAGAAAACTTGAGCTAGATTAGGCAGGTTAGTTAGTGGCATGCAGGCAGTTTAGTATATGTGTATATTTTTCGATATAGAGATATATATATATATATATATATATATATATATATATATATATATATATATATATATATATATATATATATATATATATATATATATATATATATATATATATATATATATATATATCCCCACAAGCTAATCTATCTCCTCACACATGGTGAATCCACCACGTGTGGGGAGATTAGCTCGTGGGGATCACCTTTTCTTGAAATGAAGGTCAGCGTGCAGGCAGTTTCTTTAAAATCTGGAGGGTTGCCAGCTTTATTTACAGTTGGTTTGCAAAGTCATAAAGCAAAAACAGTAAAACAAATCCTTGCTATCCGGCGCTAAACTAAACAGTACACTGCTTTCTATACGGTGTGGGGCTGGTCCCTGTCACCCACAAAACATGAAGTAAAGAGAAACAAACAGAGCTCCTCTCTCTGATTCCCTTCTGAGTCTCAGGCCAGAGCACTGCTGTGCTCTCTTCCTGGTCATTTAAAGTCCACCTGGGCATGGACTCAAGCGGACTAGCAGACCTGGACCAGAATCAAGCCTGCCACAGAGGCTGGAAAAATCCGGGCCAGTTTTCGGTTCAGTCTCTGATAACAGAACAAACGCAAGGTGAAATATACCGATTATCGATGATCTTACCTCGCATACCTTCACATATCCTCACCCTCTGCTCAAGCCCCTGATGCTGAGCAATTGTCCCAAATATACAGTGCATGCGGGAGAGGGCATCTGCATTGTTTTGGAGCTTGCCCAGCCTATGCTCTGCTGTAAAGCCAGGAACCACCTTGCCACGTGGCCATTTTTCTCTCTGTTGTCACACATCCACTTTAGGGGAGCATGGTCGGTGACCAGCTTAAATGACCTCCCCAACAAGTAATACTTCAGGGAGTCTAAGGCCCATTTAATAGCGAGACACTCCTTTTTGGTAAATAGTTTTTATTTGTGCTTGTTCAGTTTTTCTGGCTCAGGTATACAACCGGGTGTTCCTCAGCATCTCTGTTCTGGGATAGTATAGCCCCTAGTTCCACCTCAGAGGCGTTCGTCTGTACCACAAACTCCTTTGTGAAGTCTGGGTCCACTAGCACCGGCAGTACACAAAAGGCCTGCTTTAATTTCTGGAACGCCGCCTGGGCTTCAGGATTCCATTTAACCATGACCGACCCTCTACCCTTTGTCAGGTCGGTCAGAGGGGCGGCAATGGTGGCAAAGTGGTGAGCATAAACTTTCTGTAATGCCCAGGAAGGCCCGAACTTGTTTTTGTTTACTGGTTGAGGCCATTTTTAAATTGCCTCAACCTTATTGGTCTGAGACTTGACCAGTCCCCGGCCAATAACGTACCCAAGGTATTTGGCCTCCTTCAGGCCTATGGAACACTTTTTTTTTTTTTGGCCGTGAGAACTGCTTTCCTAAGGGAATCTACCACTGCTTGTACTCGGAGCAGGTGCGATTCCCAATCTGGGCTGTGGATGACCACATCGTCCAAATAAGCAGCTGCATACGGGCGATGTGGTCTCAACATTTTGTCCATCATTCGCTGGAATGATGCAGGGGCTCCATGCAGACCAAAAGGCATCCGCTTGTACTGAAACGAGCCCACATGAGTGGAAAAGGCATTCTTCTCCTTGGCCGATTCAGTTAACGGTATTTGCCAATAGCCTTTATGTTTGATTGTTATGTAGCATGCCTGTCCCAACCTGTCCACGAGTTCGTGGACCCGAGGCATCGGGTATGCATCGAACTTAGACACACTGAGTTTCCTAAAGTCATTACAAAACCTGATAGTGCCATCAGGTTTCAGGACCAGCACTATGGGGCTCAACCACTCACTGTGGGACTCTATCACATCCAACTATACCATATTTTTGATTTCCTTCGCGACTGCCTCTTGCCTGGCCTCTGGGAGGCTATATGGCTTTACATTTACTCGAACCCCAGGTTCCGTCACAATGTCATGCTGGATCATGTTGGTCAGTCCGGGTAAGGGGGAGAAAAAGTCTCTATTTTTGTACACAAACTCCCTAACGTCACTTTGTTGTGCCACAGACAGGGAATCCATTATGCGGACGTCAGGTGTCACCGGTACCCGGTCTGTGGGAGACGGGGATGTGGCCAGTAAAGTCTCTCTGTCCTTCCAGGGCTTTAAAAGATTCACATGATAAATTTGGTGTGGTTTCCTTTTCCCTGGCTGGTAGACTTTGTAGTTCACCTCCCCCACCCTTTCGACAACCTCAAAGGGACCCTGCCACTTGGCTAGGAACTTGCTTGCTTGGGCACCAGTACCAACACTCTGTCCCCGGGGTTGAAAGAATGGAACTTGGCACCCCGATCATAAACCCTCCTCTGAGCCTCCTGGGCTCACTCCATATGTTCTCGTATCAGGGGCAGGACAGCTGTGATTCAATCCTGCATCAAGGAGACATGCTCTATGATGCTTCTATATGGGGTGCCTCTCCTTCCCATGTTTCTTTGGCGACATCTAGTAGCCCCCTGGGATGTCTACCATACAAGAGCTCAACTGGGGAATAGCCTGTGGAACCTCATGTATGGCAAACATGAGATAAGGTAGCAAAAAATCCCAGTTTCTCCCATCTTTGTTGACCACCTTTTTTCAGCATACTTTTCAAAGTTTTATTAAATCTTTCAACAAGACCATCTGTTTAGGGGTGGTAGACAGAGGTACGGACATGGGAGATTTTGTATAACTTACAAAGTTCCTTGGTAACCTTGGACTTAAAAGGAGTGCCCTGATCGGTTAAGACCTCTTTTGGGATTCCCACTCGACTAAATTCCTGGACTAGCTCCTTGGCGATAACCTTAGCCGAGGTGTTACGCAAGGAAATGGCCTCAGGATAGCTTGTCGCATAGTCCAGGATTACCAAAATATGCTGGTGACCCCCGGGCAGACTTCACTACCGGCCCCACCAGGTCCATGCCAATTCTCTCAAACGTAACCTCGATTATTGGTAGAGGAACAAGGGCACTGCGAAAATGTGGTGACGGTGCCGACATTTGGCACTCAGGGCATGATTCACAGTACACCCTGACATCTGCATACAACCTGGGCCAGAAAAATCTGTGGGCGATTCTCTCCCTGGTCTTTTCGATACCGAGATGTCCCCCATTACATGACCATGGGCCAGGTCTAGCACCACCCTACAGAAGGAAGGGTTTGAGAACCAGTAGGTGTTCTACCACATCCTCTCCCCGTTTTATCACCTGATTCAATAAGTGGTTTTTAAGGGCCATGTAGGGGAGAGACACCCCCCAATTAGGATCCACTGGTTCTCCATCCACCATCTTAACATTTTCTCTGGCTCTCATGAGGGTGGCATTTCAGAGTTGCTCGGTACAGAAATCCTCTCTCCTGACCTCTAAGTCGGGTACCACATTCTGGCTACTCTCATTGTCAGGGTCACAGGGATTCTCCTGTTCGTTACCTTCGGGCTGGGAACTAGCTTCCAGGTACTCCGGCTCCCCAGCCATGACAGGGAAAGGAAGAGGATCTCCAGCTTCTTTGATCCCACCAACAGCATCCCCTTCCTTTTGGCAAAAAGGGTCTGGTGAGAGTTCCTGTGCTTCCCCAGCAGGGGGAGCTCTACCTAACACCTCCCTTTGCTCTCCCATAGATTCCAAAAATGGGGAAAATCTCTCCCCACTAAACCTTCATGAAGCAGCGAAGGTACCACCCCCACTGAATGTGTTACACTGCCCCAGGGGGTATCAACCTCAACCACTGCTGTCTGGTAGTCCCGGGTGTCCGCATGGATGCAAATTACCCCAATAGTACTGGGTGTAGTTTTGTGGGGTTTACACAATCATCCCTGACTAGCGTCACCACACTACCAGAGTCTAGCAGGGCTGTGAGCGGTTCCCATCCACTGAAATAACACACATTTGTTTTTCAACGCAAGTCTGACATGATGCAGTACATGCGACCTGTGCAAACAGAGACATGCTGCGTCTTTTCATATAAGCATAATCGTATTGCATAGGTTCATCATTTATAGGACAGTTTGCAGCAATATGCCCTAATGCATGGCAATGAAAACACTGTATATACTCTACCCCCAGTCCTCTTCACGGTCCCAAAGACCTTCCTGACTTTGGCCAGTCTCCAGGTCTAGGACCCACAGTCTCATCAGCTGTAACAACAGTCTGATGCACGCGCTGGGCCCGGACTGCCTTAGTGACACCCAAGCGTGCAAGTATCTCTGTCTTCAGAGTCTCATAGTCCTGGGTCTTATCTGGTTCCAGATCAAAATAGGCCTTTTGAGGTTCTCCTGTCAGAAAAGGGGCCAACAGAGCCACCCACTGTTCTTTTGGCCATCTTCATGGACAGCAACTCATTGTGTCATTTTCTGTAGGTGGTAGGAGGCACGTACTGTCTTTGGTTCCACTGGCACAGGAGGTGCGGACACTTTTTTCAGTTCCACTAGAGCCTCTGCGAACTGCCGGTTCATCTCCTGCTGGGCCGCCTGTTGTGCTGCAGTGGCCTCTGCAACTTGGCGGTTCATCTCCCGCTGGGCCACCTGTTGTGCTGCAGCGGCCTCTGCGACTTGGTGGTTCATCTCCCGCTGGGCCATCTGTTGTGCTGCAGTGGCCTCTGCGACTTGGCAGTTGGTTTCCCGGTGAGCTGCATTGGCCTGTAGCAGGGCCTTTATCATTTCCTCCATCTTTAGAAATTGCCCGCTGAATGCACCACGTGTGGGGAGATTAGCTCGTGGGGATCACCTTTTCTTGAAATGAAGGTTAGCATACAGGCAGTTTCTTTAAAACCTAGCGTGTTGCCAGCTTTATTTACAGGTGGTTTGCAAAGTCATAAAAATAAACAAAACTGTAAAACAAATCCTTGCCGTCCGGCGCTAAACTAAACAGTACAATGCTCTCTATACGGTGTGGGGCTGATCCCCATCACCCACAAAACATGAGGTAAAGCAAACCTTAGTTTTCAATCCAAACAAACAGGGCTCCTCTCTCTCAGATCCCTTCCTAAATCTCAGGCCAGAGCACTACTGTGCTCTCTTCCTGGTCATTTAAAGTCCACTTGCGAAAGGACTCAAGTGGACCAGAAGACCCGGACCGGATCCAAGCCTGCTACAGAGGGTGGAAAAATCCAGGCTGGATTTCGGTTCATTCTCTGACAATAGAACAAATGCGAGGTAAAATATATTGATTATCGATGACCTTACATATTGTGAAGCTATGAACCATATCTTTCTATGTATCCAGAGTTCCTCTTCAACTTTCTTTTGTATTTCTGATAATTCTTATACTTGTTTTTCTGTAAAATGTTTCTGAATTCTTTTGGTATTGCAACACAAGTGGCTGACCAGTTGACAATAAATTGTTCTGCCAATAACCTGACACAATTCTCGGAAAGGATGTGATAAGGGATTTTGACATAGAAAGTCCCTGTCTAAAAGTCAAATTGACCTTTCCCAAATAATTATTCTTCCCTTTCTGTCAAAATAATTAGTTAATTAAAAATTAATGATAGCCAGGTCAAGCTGACCTAAAAACGACTGGCAAGAAACTGTGTTGACATACTTGGTGAAATGCGTACTTGTGACGTGTAATTTTGGGCTTTTTGCCCCACATAGAATGTAATGCTACAAGTTACTATAAATATTTGACTCGCATTGTAATCTGGATCACTCTCCTGATTTAAAGGAGAGGGGTCCTCTGTATGTACGGAGCATATTCTGAAGTAAACATACATGAGACGAATGCAGCTCTATTGGCATTGATGTCCTTTATTTCAAGGTTCAACTTAACATTTGGTGACCCCGATTCGTGTCTTCTTGTCCGCATCTCCACCACCGGCTCTCCACCCTCTCCAGTAAAGACAGCAGCAAAGAGGCCTCAGGTGAGAAAACTTGTATTTTCTCATGATAAATACTGTCTTTTCTGTGCAGTGTTGAGAGGCCCTGTTGGGTAGTGCAACCACAGAAGGTAACACGTTTCCTATTTGATTTTGCCTGCATTTTGTCTCTGCATAATTACTGAGAATATTAAAGGTACCTATTATAATTTAAAGCATACTAAAAAAATGATTATTTTAAGCGCTTGCCTTTTCTCCTTGTCTACAGAAATGACAATATATATATATTTGGTGAAGGGATGTATAAATACAGGTACCACAATTTCTAGAGAGTGAATAGAAGGTGGTGGTGGTGGTGTTTTTTTTTTTTTTTTTTTTTTTTTGTGTGTCTCTGGAATAGGGAGTCTAGATAGGGACTAGCCTATTGCCACTCAGAAGGAGACGTCCTTCTGAGAGTAGAACGAGTGAGATATCTCAACTTATGTACTGAGCTGCTGGTACACAGCCATAATGTTAAACGGTGGAGCTCTCAGTCCCGGAGTTCCAAAGTATTGTCATTTCTGAAGAGATTAATGGGAAATTGTGATAAATATGGGAAATTTGCTTGAAAAAAATGTTTTGCCTGTCATGAATACATTTGGGTTAACAAAAGATAGGGCAAAAAAGTTATTGAAAATAGCAAAAGCAACAGGGCTAAGTATTGCTAAATTACAACCAAGTGCTCCTATCATCAGAATGATGGTGAGTGGAGACCCAGATGCCCTGAAAAATCATGTGAAATGGTGTAAACTAAAAAAAAAAGAATTTTGAAAGGACCCATCTAAATGGTGGCCACCAGAGGGTCCCTTAATACACCTACAATTGATGCATTGTTTAATCTGCTTTTTAAAATGTTTGATTGTGGAGGGATTGAATGTTTAGCAGCCTGGGAAGAAGTATCCAGGAAGGATATAAAACCACCCCCCTATAAAATGTCCTCAGAGAAAGCTGCTCTACATGTAGAAGATGGCCAGGGTAATTATACCGCAAGAATAGGAATAGTTTATATCCCCTGGAAACCTAATGAAATTAGGGCAATTATTGTTGATCTGCCCAACTTAGAAAAATGTCGAAAGAAATGGTATAAAAAGTTGATGTGGATAGAGAAAACGCAACAAGCTACATATATAGATATATGGATCTTGATTGTGCAGTGCCAGGAAAGTATGTGGATGTATGGAATGTATTTGCAAGATATGCGAGCATTGATGGATGTTGTGCAGAAGAAAGATGAGGATGTGTTAGATTACTGGAATAGATTCAAAGATGCTATTCAGAAGCATACTGATTGGATTCCAGATGATGAAAGTGATATGAAACGACCAGAGTTGGTGAATGTATTGGTGGGTGGAATGTTGCCTGAGATTAGGGAAGAAATAGAGCTTCGTACAGTGGTATGGAGAAAGAAACCTGCTCCTGAGTTAGTTGAGATTGCTCAAATAGCTTATGAAGTGTTACAAAAAAGGAAAGACAAGGTAGAAAAGAAGGAGAAAACAAAAATGATGATTATACAACTACCAAAGGTGAAGGAAAAAGTCCCAGAGCCCAAGGGGGTACCAGTATCTACAGTACAGGTAACACCTCAGGGTGTACCGGTAGCGGCCCCCCTTACCCACCTTCGGGAGTGGTATATATCTCTAATTATGGGGCGCCATGGCAAAAGTGTGGCAATTGGAGACAAAATGAGGGACAACGCATAAACCCTAGAATTCAGTCCCGATATCAACAAATCATTCCAAATAGAGTAAGACTCCCAACCCTGCAGCCTCGTGCCTCCCCCACTTGCTACGAGTGTGGATTGAGTGGGCATATAGCCAGGGACTGTAGGGGGCGCTAAGATAAGGTGGGATGTGGTGACAATATAGATGACACATTTTATCAAGCTTCAGATGTAATTGAAGTTGATTCTGTTGATGAGCCAATGGTTGAAATAAATGTAAACGGTATTGATTTGTGTAGTCTCATAGAGACAGGGGCTTCATGATCCCTTTTAAATGTCTTTAAATCCAACTTACCACTTTCCAATGAAAGAGTTTCTTTAATTGGAGTAAGTAATAATATAATTTCTGCAAGGGTCACACAATCTGTACCGGTGACATTGGGAGAGCATTCAACGGAACACTCATTTGTATTGTCTCCACATTCCCCCTGTAATTTATTGGGAGGAGATTTACTTTCTAAAATGGGGGTAACCATTGCTTTATCAGTGGGTAAAACTGTCATTGACATACCGCATAGGTTAAAAGAGGAAGCAACTGATCTGTTGTTCATGCCTTTATTAGTAACTGATATGGAGGGAGGAATTCCAGAAGAGGCCAAACAAAAAAATTGACCCTTCCATATGGGTAACAGGAGCAAACACTCCTGGCCTTATGAAAGTTGCTCCTGTGCAGTTAAATAGAGACCCTACATTGCCAGTACCTAGACTACCTCAATACGCCTTATCTCCTGAATCAGTTGAAGGTATTAAGCCAGTAGTAGAGGAGTTACTACAGGAGGGTGTTCTTATTCCTTGTAGGAGTTCTGCTAATACTCCTATCTATCCAGTTCCCAAACCTATAAAAGCAGGAGAGGATAGCCGTCGGTGGAGACTGGTGCATGATTTGCGTGCAATCAACAAGGTAATTATACCAGCAGTACCTGTGGTACCCAACCCCTTTACTATACTGGCAACAATACCTCCTTCATCAACTCACTTTACTGTAATTGATCTTGCCTCAGGCTTCTTTAGCGTTCCTGTTCATCCAGATGATCAATTGTTGCTAGCCTTCACATTTGAGAAAAAACAACTCACCTGGACCAGATTGCCAATGGGGTATCATGATTCCCCCAGTTGCTTTTCTCAGGCGCTCAAGGATAAATTAGATGAGTGGCAGCCACTCATGGGATCAGTATTAGTGCAATATGCGCATGATCTCTTGCTAGCATCCTCTGATGAACAGGCTTGTACTGAGGATTCTATCTCTTTAATTAATTTCCTGGCCAGTATAGGACAAAAAGTAGAAGCTGCAAAAGTGCAGTGGGTTAAATTAAAAGTACAATACCTGGGCCACCGTGTCTCCCAAGGTATGAAACATTTGACAGCCAAAAAGGAAAAAGGTAATTGCAAAGCAACGAATGCCCACAACTCTAAAACAGTTGAGAGCATTCCTTGGATTAGTGGGATATTGTAGACAGTTTTTACCTCAATATTCTACAATTATAGGTCTTAGCTGTTCAAAGTAGAAGGGAAAGATGAGCTAAGTCTAGCAGAACTAAGATGTATGTTAGAAATGCCCCAAGAGTGGGGGCTCAGGTTCAGCAGATAGTGGAGTGTGGTGATTTGATTACTGAAAATTTCATTCCTTCCCTGAACTTGCTGTCTTGAATTTGGGACAAAATACAGAACCAGTGATTGATGTGTCAGTTAATGGTTTATCTATCCTGTGTTTAATAGATAAAGGCGATTCAAAGAGTTTGTTAAATTATATGTGATACCAATGTTGCCACTTCGAATCAGCAGGTAATTTTGGTCGGATGTAAATACTGCCAAAGTCACTGAGCCTCTATAAGAAAGAATGGGAGGTCAGTGTAATAAGTGTTCTTTTGTTTTATCGCCATACTCCCCTGACAGTCTACTAGACAGAGATATAGTAATAAATATAGGAGTAACTATAGTTTTAACTACTGAAGGAATGGGAGTAAAACATACTTGAAGTAAAGGGAAACTTTAGATTTGCTCCTTATGCCAGCAATTTAATAACCCCAAGCACAAGGGGCTATTGTAAATATTTATAGTGACTCAGCCTATGCTGTAGACATAATGCATAGTTTTGCACAACTCTGGCAAGAAAGGGGTTATTTGACAGCAGCAGGAACTCCTATACAACATAAAGAGTTAATTGTTAGATTATTGGCAGCGGTCCAGCTGCCTCTTAAAGTTGCAGTAATTAAATCTAAAGCACATACCAGGGCAGATGATAGTATATCACTTGGAAATGCTTTGGCTGATAGGTATGCTAAAGATGCTATACATTCTTATAAGCCAACTACAGCGCTTACAACATTCCTGCTCACAGATCTTCAAGTGGATCTGGATATTTTATCAGCTCTGCTGGCAAGCTTGCCTCATACATCCTCTTGGATCACAAAGGGAGCTGTTTGTGGAGCAGATGGTATATGGAGATTAAAAAACAGACTGGTTGAGGGAGATGGGCGGAGCCTAGCGGAGCAGACATGCATTGTTAGAGCTCCACACCGCTGAGGAGAGAAGAGAAGGACAAAGAGGAGCCTGCAGGCTCAAAAGGTATCCATTTGAACCTTTTTGCCCCAGGGAACAAACTGTGAAAGTTTGGGCAGGAAATATGGTACTGGGAGGAAACCGTGGCAGAAATAAAAATCGCCTCACAAAGAGCTCACAGGCACTCACTGCAACTAAAACAGCTCGAGTCACCTCACAAGATACAGCATCAGGGCGCTCTCACAGACAGAAAATGTCACAGCAAGACTCTCCATTTGAGTCAGATACAGAACAAATCCTCTCACAAACTTCTCCACAAGCCTCCTCAGCATCCCCAGTAATATTATTACAATTTGAAAAGATGCTTCATAAGGCTTTAAAACAAACCTCAGACCAAATAACAAAAAGCCTAACCAAAGAAATAAGAGAGCTGGGAAACCGCACCGCAGCCCTAGAAATAAAAATGGATGAAATTGAAATTACAACCCAAGTAAATATAACAGCATTGGAACAATTAAAAGAAGAGAATTTAATACTTCAAACTAAGCTCGAAGATTACGAAAATAGAGCCAGACGTTCAAACTTGCGCATAAGGGGAATACCTGAAACTGTGACAGACCTGCAATCTACTATTACTGCTCTATTACAAGAACTAAAGCCAGATATCCCTATTGAACGTTTAGAACTGGACAGAGTACACAGAGCCCTCACAGCCAAAAAGAAAGATGGACCCTCACGTGATATAATCACAAAATTTCATTATTACAGAACGAAAGAACAAATACTAATTGCTGCAAGAGAAAAAAAGGAACTTAATTTTCAAGGACACAATTATCAAATTTTTGCTGACCTATCCCAACTTACTATTACTAAAAGACGATCCATGAAACCCCAACTAATGGAACTGCAACGCCACAACATTATGTATCAATGGGGCTTCCCCTTTTCAGTCAGATTTAACTACCAAGGTACAATTTACAGAAGCAGATCAGCAGATGAACTACAACAAACCCTTTTAAAATTAAATCTGACAGAACCCACAAGCAGCAACTCTCCCACACGCAGAAGAATGGCATCATCTTCACCTTCAGGCAGCACTCAGAAAATTTCAGAACAAAATGGGAATCATCATTCTCACAAAAGAAGCCGTTATGCCACATCATCCATGGACCAAGAAGATTCAATGGACTGACATCCTAATTCCTGATATCTCTTCATTTATTATACTAAGAGATGGTTCTCTATAAAAAACCTGTATTTATAACTGAATGTAACTGCATTCTGATAGTCACACACTGTGTGGGATCATGTTACATTCCAGTTATATTTCTTATTACTTCTGATTCATATAGCCTTAGAATATATAAGTGAAATAAGGAAATTCTTGTTCAGTTATATATTATCAGGTAATAACAATAGATTTATTACTTTTTAGGACAAATATGTTCAATAATCCAGAAGTAATGGAAGCTTTTTCTTTCTTTTCTTAAAACAAAAATATTATTACCTAACTAGTTCCTAGAATTATGTTTTTGTTTATTTTAATCTGAAGCAATACAACCTCAATTTTATGAGTTAACATATCTAAACAGTTACATATGAATAAAATATGTAATTGTTTACTCTAAAAGGGTTAAAATCCCAAAATAATTCAAACTATCTTCATCAATACCAAAGTTATTAACAGTACCTTTCTAACTGAATTATTTAGCCTAGGGCAAGACTAACCATATACAACCACCCTGGAATAAATAATTTCAACAAAAACTATATTCTGCACTCCAATTAATGAAACATCATTTTGATGTCTTTTGACATAGCACTTCTCTCCTGTAAGCGGAAGATCTGTGTACCCCCATTAGCCCTCCTCATTCTCCCAACCATATTATGTGGGAGTGTGACGAAGGCACTTATTCCCCTGAGAGAGATATTTATTCTCTTTCACGGGTAAATTGTGATTACTTGCAAAAAATAATTTATACAATGTATCATCTAATCTCATATGTTTTTTGTTTACTCTTTACTCCAGAATTCACTGGTTTCTTTTCTATCTATTCATCTCTTCAGTCCACACAGGTTGATCTGCGCAGTCAGCTCTGCATAACAAAAAGTAAGTCAAAACTATTTGATCTGTTGCCATGGCACCACTGAATATACTTTCCCTGAATGTTCAGGGAATAAATGTCCCTCAAAAAAGGACCAAAGCCTTCCGTACTTTCCATAACAAGGCTCACATAGTATGCCTCCAAGAAACACACTTCACCAAAGATTCTACTCCAAAATATATTTCTCCTTTTTATCAACAAATTTACACGGCTTCTGCCTGTACCAAGCAAAGGGGAACTCTAATTGCATTTCACCGATCCACACCATTCACCTTATCATCAGAAATTAAAGACCCAGAAGGTAGATACCTGATACTCATGGGTTATATAATGGATACAGCAATCACGGTGATTTCCTACTACGCTCCTAACAAACAACCTACACCATTCCTCTCACATATATTACAAGTGATTAATACACACAAAATAGGAACAGTGATAATGTGTGGGGATTCGAACCAGGTCCTCCTCCCATTTCTAGATAAATCACCTTTTACACCATCCAAAATAACCTCTAGATTACCTTTTTCTCAACTTCTTTCCAAATACAATCTGGTAGATTCGTGGAGAGAAAGTAACCCAATGAAAAAGAAATTCACTTATTTCTCGCACCCTCATCAAACCTTCACCAGAATAGATCATATTTTTCTAACAATAGGAATGATACCAGAAATTATTGCATCAGATATAATTCCGATTCCGTGGTCTGACCATAATGCAGTATACACTACTATAGCCTCAGCCATACCAAAAGCGCATGACCCAACGTGGTACTTACCGGACATAATGCTCAAACACCCACTACATCAGATGGCCATTGAACAAGCTTTAAAGGAATACATATCAATTAATAATACAACAGACATCTCCCCAATAACACTGTGGGAAGCTCATAAGCCTGTCTTGCGTGGTACAATACAAAGACAAATGGCACTATTTAAACGGGAACGCAAAAATCTAGCAAAAAAACTAGAACTCAATTTTAATGCAGCCTACATATCATTTCAAGATAATCCATCTCAGAGTACAAAATCTCATCTGGAAAAATCTAGATTGGAATACGATCTATTTCTCACTGAGTCAGTTGATAAATCCCTCAAACGCTCCAAACACAATTTCTACATGAATACAAACAAACCAGGTACATATTTGGCTCAGGCATTAAATTCAACTAACAAATCTTTCAAACCAATACGTTTGAAATTATCAAAAAATGTTTACACTTGTAATCCAGTTAAAATAGTCCATAAATTTCACTCACATCTCGCAACTTTATACAAGACAAACAATGAATTTAATCCTACAGAGGCTGAATCCTTCTTCTCAAAAATAACCTTACCTGAGTTATCTCAGAATCAAAAAAGCAGTTTGGATGAGCCTATAACTATAGATGAAGTTGCTAACGCCATAAAAGACCTAAAACTTAACAAAAGACCAGGCCCAGACGGCTACTCGGCTTTATACTATAAAACATTCTCAGAAATACTCTCTCCCATTCTCACTGAAACTTTTAACAAACTTCTAGATGGACATTCTTTTCGGCAAGAAACACTAATGGCAATTGTTTGTATGATCCCAAAACCCCTTTCTGATGATACTTCCTGTGTGAATTATCGGCCTATCTCTCTGTTAAACCTCGATATTAAATTATTAGCAAAAATAATAGCAAAACGCCTCAATAGCATTATAGGAAAATTAATACATAGAGATCAAGTAGGCTTCATGCCAAATAGACAGGCAGGCGATAATATACGCAGGGCAGTGTTATTGGCACATATTGCTAAAAAACGGAAAATCCCTTTATGTTTTCTATCTCTCGATATTAAGAGGGCATTTGACACAGTATCCTGGCAATATATGCAATATTCATTACAAAAATGGGGTTTTGGACCCCACTTTTTAACATGGATCAAAGCATTATATAATAAACCCAAAGCCTATATAAAATATGCTGGATATAAATCTGAAGCCTTTAATATCGAAAGAGGTACCCGACAGGGTTGCCCATTATCTCCCTTATTATTTGCCCTTATACTCGAACCCATGGCCCAATACATCAGAACAAACCAAACTATAACTGGCATTGAAGTAGGAGGTATTACACACAAATTATGTATATTTGCAGACGATATATTACTTTTTCTATCATCACCACAGGTCTCTGGTCCTAACTTAATACCAGCTCTTGATGGATTTGCAGCCCTATCCGGCCTTATGATTAATCCTAAGAAATGCCTAGTGCTTAATATTTCACTCACAAACATGGAATTGATCCCGGCTAGGGCTGCACTCCCATTCAAATGGGCAGAAAAATCAATCCCATATCTTGGAATTCATTTAACAGCATCTCATTCTGACTTATTCTCAACCAATTATCCTCCTGTATTAAGACAGATCACAAATCTAATAAAACAATGGTCGCAACTTCCTTTATCCTGGATAGGGAAGATTAATGCAATCAAAATGACTATTCTACCCAAATTGCTTTATCTATTCAGAGTCCTCCCTATTCCAATTCCTTCCTATTTTTTGAGAATAGTACAAAAAAGAGCAACTTTGTTTATATGGGGCTCTCCTAAACCACGTATACCTATACACACACTACATCTTCCCAAAAATAAAGGAGGCCTGGGATACCCTAATTTTACTAACTACTACAGAGCAGCACATTTGGCCAGGCTGTCCAAATACCATGCAAAACAGGAAATCCCATTATGGGTATTTATAGAGGCTTCAGAAAATGACCCTCTATTAATATCAAATTTATTATGGCTTGATCCTAAAGACCGCTTTAAAATTCATAATCCCATAACTAAACACTACTTATCTCTCTGGGATAAACTAAAAACCAAATATCAGTTACAATCTCCACACAATCCTCTCCTTTCTTTTATCAGAAATCCGGCCTTTTACCCGGCATGGATCTACCCAAATTCTTTTAAAGCTTGGACAACATCAGGCATTCAGACACTAAATGACTTCATAGCATCTAAATCATTCCTTTCATTCCCATCGCTTAGAGAAAAATATGATCTACCAAACTCTGAGATATTTAGATATCTCCAAATCAAAAATTTCTATACACCATTCCTAAAGGGGATACACCATTATCCCAATTATCCATTTTTGAATCAATCTGTACAAAAGATCCATTTGCTAAAGGTACAATTTCATCACTTTATAATCAATTATATGGAGTAGCAAATCTTAATAGACCCTCTTACGTTCAGAGGTGGGAGGAGGACCTGGGACGAACTTTAGAAGACACGGACTGGTCTAACATATGGCTCACATCTAAGTCATCCTCACCCAACATCTTAGCACTGGAGACAAATTATAAAGTCCTAACTCGCTGGTACCTTGTACCCGCTAGAGTGGCAAAATATTCACCTAATACCTCAGCTCTTTGTTTTCGAGGATGCCCAGAAATAGGCACATATTTACACATATGGTGGACGTGCCCAGTAATCCAAACCTTCTGGAAGGAAGTCTTCGTGATTGCATCTAAAATATTTAAAAAAATAATACAACCAGATCCATATTTAACTTTACTTAATCTAAAACCGGAATGGTTAACACTCTCTCAATTCAAACTTATGATCCAAATAATAACGGCTGCAAAACAAACAGTGGTCAAGGCATGGAAATCTCCTACATTGGTACTAGCAGAAACAATTCACAGAATGAATAATACAATGTCCCATGCTAAGATGGTAGCCATCGATCAAAATCAAATTCCAAAATTTGAAAAACTTTGGCATCCTTGGATAAAACAACAGTTCCTGTCAAACTTCAATGACTCTGTCCTGTTGCCATGGTAACAGATTAAATGACTTCCAGAGACACCCATTCTAAGGCTTCAAAGAGAACTAAAAAGAATAATAAACTGACGAGCGGGACAACCTTGTGGACCATACCTCTACCTTTCAACCCTTTTTCTTCTTTCTCTTTCCTTTTCTCCACCTTACGATTAAAGCTCATTATCAGAATTTATTTGACCTATATACACTCTACTTGTAAACAATATGTATAGTAGGTATAAATCATTTAAATACCTACAAAAGTAACTAAGGAAATTATATATATCTTTAATTTAGGTTTACGTGAAGCCAATGTTTAATATTTGAAATTTCATGATATTTACCTATATAAACCCTACTGTAAAACAATGAGCTTACTTTATAGATCCTTGTAAACTTACTTTATGTATCTTTATAACATTGTATACTCAATAAACTTCTTTTGACAAGGAAAAAACAGACTGGTTGCTCCTCCGACTTTGTTTCCTTCCTTATTTGCTTTGAGCCATGGGCCTTGCCATGTCTCAACAGGAGGGATGTGTCGGGTGGTAGCCAGAGATTGGTGGGCTCCAGGTTTTTCTGCATATGCTGCTAAACAGGTTACTGAATGTTCTATATGTCAAATGCATAACATAGGAAAGTCAGTGCCCACTCCATGAAGCATATTCCACATACTGAGGAGCAATTTCAAATTGTGCAAATTGACTTCTCGGATATGCCCCCTTGTGGTCGATTTAAGTATGTTTTGGTTTGCATTGATCAATTTTTGAACTGGCCAGAGGCTTGGCCCATGTCCAAAAATGATGCCAGAACTGTGGTAAAATGATCCCAAGGTTTGGTATAGGGTCAATAATTTCCTCAGATAGAGGTACACATTTTGCTAATAAACTCATGGCAGAAGTAGTGAGTATTTTGGGTATGAAACAGCAATTGCATACTCCTTACAGACCTCAGGCTAGTGGGATGGTGGAACGCAGCAATCAAACCCTGAAGAGGTATTTAGCCAAAATAACTGCTAATGGACAAAGCACATGGGTAGAAGCATTCCCTATAGCCTTGGCGACCATTAGGACTACCCCTAAAGAGAAACATGGACTGTCACCTTTTGACATATTGTTTGAGCGACCGCCTAAAAGACTACATTCATCTCTTGTGCAGCCCGAGACAATGACTTTAATAAATGGTCAAGATTCCATGATAGGATATGTTCGCAAATTGGCAAATGTGTTTTCTGATTCTTTTTCCAAAGCAGGACAACCTGTGGACACGAATAAAGGTACTCATGGACTAAAGTCAGGAAATTGGGTGTATATCAAGAATCACACACCCCCAGACTACTTTGTCTCCTAAATGGAAAGGACCATTTCAGGTCATTCTTGTGTCTCCTACTGCAATGAAGCTGAAAGACTATAAGTATTGGGTGCATGGTTCACACTGTAAGAAGTCTGTGGTTCCAAAAGAGAATATAAGCCGGTCTGCTACTGGCAGGAATTGTTCTGTACCTTTACCTTCCAGGTCTCCTCCACTGACTCGTGCGCGAGCAAGAAGACTGCAGAACGAATCTCCTAGGGCCTATGATGAATGTGAAGCTCTGGAGTGTTATCCTCTGCGGTGGTGTGATGGTATGGATTACAGTCATGGCATATGAATGGACATACAAGAAAGGAAAGGGTAAGATACAAGACACTTTTCTTTTTAATGCTACTGTAATGGAAGAAATGTCACAACGTGAACCGGTTTCAGATGCTGATCTGAGAGCATGGAGGGAAGCTGCACATGAATATCATGCCAAGCTGGCAGAGCCTTTCCATAACTCTTTTGTAGCTATGCACCTGCAAGCTGCCAAGAAACTGAATATCACTAATTGCTGGATATGCACACATGCACCTATTTCTCATAAGACTTTCTCCTCTTTGTTAGGAATACCTAGCACTTTAGCTGAAATAGAGGATAGTGCATATTTTGGTGATGTTAGTAGAACAATGATTGACAGAGTCATTTCACTCCTACTATTCACAAATGCTCCATTGAGAAAACCAGCTGTCTGCATTAACTTTACTCAAACCTATACACCTGAATTGCTTTCCCAGGGTTACCAGAGTACTATCCGACTGATTGAGAACTCCAACTGCATGGATAATGCCGATATCAAGTACTGGTTTGATGGTAAGGATGTTGTGTGGCGCACTACTGACAGATATCAGGAATTACATGATTACACACATCGTCAACATTCCCGGCAAAATAATATGAAGCTATTGATGTGCCTACAAGGATATAATTTCAATAAAGCTTGTGCTGCCCCACCAGGTTATTACTTCATATGTGGAAAGAAAGCATATTCTTGGGTTCCTTTGAATTCTAATGGGGTTTGTTACTTTGATAGTCATACCTGCTATTTGGTATATGGAGGATAATGACTTTCAAGAAACACAGCTCCACAAAATACCTGTACACTTTCTTAAAAAAGACTCTGTGCACCTTGTTAAAAGGGACCTCACTGATTAGTCGGCTCCAGGAGAAGATGAAATCCCAGGAGGACAAGAGGAAGAAGAAGACTCCGAGATTAATGTGAAAAATTATGATTCTCCTGATAGGCCTACATTTTATCCTAAGTCAGATGATAACTTCACAAATGTTGAATCACATGACAGAGAGATTAAACCATTGTTTTCTATTCCTTGGGTAAATAGATGTTGTATTAAAAAGGCTTTCAGTTTCATCATTGATTTGGCAGACCTGATGGATAACATTACTGCCTTGTATGATAGAAACTTTATAGCCCTTGCTATAGAATTAAAGATGATCAAAAAGGAGGTTTTGCAGCACCGGCTGGTGCTGGATTATCTCACGGCCAGTCAAGGAGGAATATGCACCATAGTGGGAACTACTTGTTGTAACTACATTGGAAATGATACTAAGACTGAAGATGCCATCATTTCGCATGTAGAAAAGGTACAACAAATGAAGGTTAATTTTCGTAAAGAACATGCCGAAACTGCTTGGGTGGAAGGTAGCTGGGAAAGCTGGCTTTCCTGGCTCAATCCTCTCAACTGGTTTTCTGGTATTGCAGGATGGTTTTCTGGAATTTTGCATGGTATTTTATATATTGTAGGAATTATAGTCCTCATAATCCTAATGGTTAAATGCGCACCTATGTTATGCAAATGTTGTTTGAAGATAATCACACGTGCTGGTACTAATATTGGTTCTGAGCCCTTAAGGTCTCGAGTCAGAACTGCTCATGAGATGGTGGTCCGTATACTTGGAGATCAACCTAAAGACACAGAAGAAGCTTAAAAGGGATACCAAAAGAATTCTAAACACAGGAGGGGCTGTGAAGATATGAACCATATCTTTCTATGTATCCAGAGTTCCTCTTCAACTTTCTTTTGTATTTCTGATAATTCTTATACTTTTTTTTCTGTAAAATGTTTCTGAATTCTTTTGGTATTGCAACACAAGTGGCTGACCAGTTGACAATAAAATGTTCTGCCAATAACCTGACACAATTCTCGGAAAGGATGGGATGTTGACATAGAAAGTCCCTGTCTAAAAGTCAAATTGACCTTTCCCAAATAATTATTCTTCCCTTTCTGTCAAAATAATTTGTTAATTAAAAATTAATGATAGCCAGGTCAAGCTGACCTAAAAACGACTGGCAAGAAACTGTGTTGACATACTTGGTGAAATGCGTACTTGTGACGTGTAATTTTGGGCTTTTTGCCCCACATAGAATGTAATGCTACAAGTTACTATAAATATTTGACTCGCATTGTAATCTGGATCACTCTCCTGATTTAAAGGAGAGGGGTCCTCTGTATGTACGGAGCATATTCTGAAGTAAACATACATGAGACGAATGCAGCTCTATTGGCATTGATGTCCTTTATTTCAAGGTTCAACTTAATATATAAATATATATATATATATATATATATATATATATATATATATATATATTGTAGAATAATTATATTAATTTGGCTTTATAATCAAGATCTGTATGTATGCAGTCTGAGTTCCCTTTTATGCTTTGACATTGAAAAAGCTCACTCAGCTCAGCATAAGACGAATCTTGAAATAGCTAGGTTGTGTGCGTATTATTTTTTGTACCAGTTGTTCTCCATGTACAGGGTTTATGACTAAAGGTCAGTAGGTCAGTGGTTTTACAGATATGAATATACTCAGAGTATTTGTCATAGACTTTATTGTAAAGATCTT
The DNA here is from genome assembly GCF_042186555.1 of Aquarana catesbeiana. Classification (NCBI taxonomy): domain Eukaryota; kingdom Metazoa; phylum Chordata; class Amphibia; order Anura; family Ranidae; genus Aquarana; species Aquarana catesbeiana. The sequence goes on from NC_133328.1 coordinate 491,700,318, forward strand.
TTTAAAGGTAAAAACATATATTATCTATAATATAGTTAGTTATTTGATATAGTTATTTAATTAGTTAGCTAGATTGAGTTTGTGTGAAGTAATATATGTTTATATGTATCCAATTATAGTTTAATATGCATTTGTAAGGTTTGGTACAGAATTGCATTTCTGTAGCTTAAAGAATATCCATTACAAGAATTCGGCCATTTGGAAAGGTCATTCACCTTGAGTTTTTTATAAGAATCTGTTATGTGTTACTGACAATCAAAGAAGCTTAAGAGACGTGTCAGCTGTTGGCAAAGTGAATATTTAGAATAATCACGAATATGATCATTTCATTTTTAGTTCTAGCTATATATGGCTATGGCTATAGTCTGCTGACTAGTAGATTTGAAATAGTATAAAAACAGAGTGACACTTCACTTCAGGACGCACGACACGACACACCACTACACTACACAACACATGTCTTTCACACACACAGAAGGACTTCACTACTTTTTCACATACACAAGGAAGGACACACGCATCCTTATACTACAGAAGACATGAGCTGAAACATCTCTTGAACTCTCTTGATACAAGTTTTTGTTCCTATTATCTTTTGTTTTACTACATCAAGCTGTAAGAAGAATTTAACTTTGTATATATTTTCAAGTTGTTGCCAAGTGTAACCAAATAAACTCACACTTTGTTTTAAGACAGTCTGGCTACTGAACTTTTGAACAAAACGCCTAAGACACTGTTGACATAACACGTGTCTGAGAAGAGAAGGTTTTTACACCCTCTCTACATTTTTACATTGGCGATTGCCAGCCAGTCCAGTTTTTTTTTCCCTGTTCCTCGACAAAGGGGGGAGACTCACACATTTTCATGATTGATCAAGTCTCGGGAAAAAACTATCAAAGAACCTAGAAAGAGGCGTTTGTGTTCCATCAGACGAGGACGAAAGGTTCAAGGAACTGAGCCAGCTAAAGACGAGAAATTCTTCTAAATAAGATATGGCATCTGATAATCAAATATGGAGGAACAACAAGCTCCAAGAAGAAACTAAGTAAAGAACCTAGAAGGAGGCGTTTGCGTCAGATGTGGACAACAGTTCAATAAAAGTCGAGGGTGAGTTTTTCTATGTCTGTTTTCTCACCTCTAGCCAAAGTTTGTAACTTTGAAAAAAAAAAAAAAAAAAAAGGAAGACCCAGCCTACGAAGTTGATTGACAAGGCCATTTGGACAGTATGCTTCAAGCTATTGTTGGAAATCCAAGATTTTGTTTGTGAAAACGTAACATTACGTACGTGAAGATTTCTGCCAAGGTTAGTTCCTAAGAAGGTGAGAACGTCTCACATAAGAAAATATTGGGTAGTTGCCCAATATAAAAAATGTTGAATCAGGAACTGAGACTTCACGTTATTTGAAAAAGCTACCATTGAGGTACAACAGGCAGATGTATGTACTATTTGGTAAGCTAAGATGAAAGTCGGATTTTGATGTTTGAAGATGGAAAGTCCAAGAAAAAGGCAAAGAAAAATCAACAGGCAAGCACACTACAGCACACTACAGCACACAATACAGGAACAAGGCAAAAAGCCAGAAGAAAATTATTCTTCAAAGAAAGAAGAAGTAACAAACGAAAGAAAATGCAACAAACGAAAGAAAAAGCAACTAACGAAAGAAAAAGCAACAAACTAAAGAAAAGGCAACGAACAACAAAGTTAAAGGACATTATTCATCTCTTGTTTTTTTTAAGTACACACAGGACTATCATACTAAACAAGGGGTGAGTGTGTTTGTTTATATAAAAGGGTAACATGGGATGGTTAACATCTCAAGGCTCAGAAGTATTTTCCTGTACCATCGGGAAATTGATACATTCCATATATATGGAATACAGAAATACATGCAGTAGTAATTAATTTATGCCAGAGTGTAAAGAAGTTATTTAATAAGGAAAAAGTTTAATGCTGCATGTAAATGTTTATGAATATTTTAGCCCTGAAAAACAGAAATGTGTGTTATTACATGTGGTCATTCTAAAACACATATGTAGGGGGCAGAAAAAAAAGTTTTCAGAGAAAAAAGTATTGATTAAGATTGTGGAAAGAACTGTATGAAATTGAGATAATGAAAAAAAACATGGTGTTTAGTGTTTTACAAAAATCCTACAGATTTGGTTGTAGGAAATAATAAGTTAAGGATTGAATAATTTTTACAAAAATTACAAACTTAGATTTGGTTATTAAATTAAAAGTAGTAGATTGTTCTAATTTATTTAAGACTACCCAGAGAAAATATTAAAATATGAAAGTCTTGTTCAATCTAAAAAATTGTAAAAATAGCAATTGTTAAAAGTCTTTGTAAATGAGTATTTCTGGTAAAGGTAAGGACTTTGATTGAGGGAGGAGTTTTCTCGGGGAAATGGCCAATCACAGTTTTTGGGCAGGATCCAATCTGTGAGTTTCACGAGATTGTCCTCTAAACAATTTTTTTGTCATTACTATATTCAGGAAAGTCATATAAGGTAGTGTACATGATTTTTGGCAGATGTACAAACAAAATATGTTTAAAAAGTAGTAAAAAGGTTAAACATTTTAAAAACGAAAAATGAGATTGTTACAAAATTGTACAGTGTAGTGTATACAAAGCATGTTAGTTAAGACTGACAGTAACAGATCATTCTCTGAAGAGTTTGTGACATGCGGGGAGTGTATTACCAACAGAGAAATGCAGATCAAGTTACACAGACTAGTCGTCATGTCATGACATTTTTCACTTTTGTGGATCAAAACACAACACATTTTTGTGTTAAGTCTTCCAAATATCTGGAAGAGGATTCATTGATGAGAAAATGTATTTTTAAAAGGTATTATTACTTACTAAAGTAATTATTTTTAAAAAAATAAGATTTTTTGGGCCTTAATAACTTTTCTCGAGAGTTCATTGAGATTTTTGCAGACAAAGTATCTGTCTTAGTGAATTTTAATGAATTATATAGGCTTACTGTAGGGCAAATATTTTTAACAACAAGAGAGAACTTTTATATAATAATTTGAAGTTCTAAAGAAAGCCCTTATTAATTTAGTATTTTTTTGATTAATATAGAGATCTCTCTCAGCCATTTACATTCAAGTGTATGTGGATGATGAGACAATTTCATTGGTATTTATAAAAAAAATGTGTTAGGAGTGCATTGTCCAATGCTACAGATCAGAGACATTGTGGGTTTTGCACCATTTGTTTTGAAAACATCTTATGTTACGCTAAGGGTGTTATTACAAGGAAAACAGAAGGTGTCAACACACACAGCTTTGTCTAGTGGCAATTGGATGTTAAAAAGATCAGTTGTAGTGGTATATAAAAATACATGGGGATTAAATAGATGCAGTGTGAGGGATAGAACCACAGTTGTATAAATTAAGGAAAAAGTCACTTATTCAACTTTTAGTGGATGCATTGAAAGCTGAACTTAAGACTGCCATGTGTTTAGCAGTCAGAGTGACAGGCATGTGTGGTTCATTCAATCATACTGTATGAGAGGAATGTTTTTGGTTCTGAAAAGAAATTTCAACATGATCAAATTTCTTTCAGAAATAGAATATTTGGGAAAGCCCAACCTAAATTGTCAGTGTAAAGGAAAAAATACAATAATCTGGTAAGATTATTCTTTTACAAGATTTAATATTAGTCACAGGATAAAGAGGGGGACTATGACATTTTGTCTTAGAGTCAGTACAGATTGATTATGGAGATAAAATTTTTTGTAAAAAATTGATTCCAACAATAATGGATAGAGTTATTTTTAAATGAAAATATTTCTTTTTGCATATCCAGGTACCTGACTGACTGACTGATTGATTTTTTTGTTTAAGCTAATGAAAGAAATTCTGAACTACTCATTTTAGAACACTTTGTCATCAAACTTCTGAATATTGAATTTTTGTTTATAGAACAATCCAATAGGAAAGAGTAACCTAATACTACAAAGTATTGAGGAATTTGGCAAATCTTTATAGATTGATTATATTAGTTTTTTTCCTGCTTAAGGAGGATACAAGGATGTTGTTTTTTTTAGTTAATGTTTCTTTTTGATAAATTAATTGAGATAATTCTAGAAAAAATAATATTTTTAACAAAAGCTAAGTTGTTGTGAACTTATGTCATATTCCATTGGGGTTGGATTTCAAACCATGGAATCAGATTATGATTTAAAATTTTGCAGGACATGTATGCAATTTTAGGTATTTAGTAAAGTTTTTGTTTCTTATCATCTTAAGTACTCAGGTATTGTAGAACATATGAATAGTATTATAAAGTCTAAATAGGGTAAAATGATTCAAGAATAAGATAAAGATTGGGTGACTTATTTACCTGCTACAGTTTTAGTTTAAAAACTTTATTATTTTCTAAACATAGGGTTTGTTAACTGTTTGAGTTAATGACAGGACGTCTTTTGAGATTAGCATACTCCGTTATTTTTATATAATCTGTTGTATAGAAAGAAGTGTGGTTGCAAACTTTGCAAACAACAGGTACAGGTATTTCAGAGGTTTGTTCACAAATTATGGCTAGGCCTTTGCTAAATTTAAATAGAAATTATGTCTTGAATGAGATTTCTACTTCTAAGGAGTATGTTTAGTAATTTATTCCAGTAGCTAAAGTTATGGTTAAGAATTATAGATCTGAAGGTACCAGGGATGCCAACAGAGATGTCAACTGAGATATCAATTGGAAAGATTATTTTGTTATTTTTAAGGTACATTGGAATTATAATTTTGTGTATATTGCATCCTATAGTTATATTTATTATCATGATATTATGTATTTCAAATCTGTATTATGGTTAGAATGAAACTATTTTATAAATTGATTAAGGAAGAAATGAAAAAAAGGTGAAAAAATTATGACAGGTATTTTTAGTCGGAAAATTACTTCTGGCTTATCTGATCCTGTGATTGGCTGTGGTACATCTGGAGCAACTGATTCAAAATGTGTAGGGGTGGCTAGGTGGTACCATAGGATGCAGCACCTCATCCCCAAAATAATCAGATAGCTATTTGGGTATGTGGACGGGGGATTATAGCGATGCTCAGGTCAAGGGATATGTAGAAGAAAAGCACGAGAAAGGAGAATTTGTAAAAGACAAAAGTTACAAAGTTTATTAATGGTAATACAAAAATCGAAAATTACACTTAGAACAATAAACACATTAAAATCAATACGTATACTGTATATGACCCATAGTATGATGGAGCCGGCCAGATGGAAGTGGCCGACAGAGAGGGGGCTCAATTTCCTACATGTTTCGCCAAGACAATGGCTTCTTAAGGGAACAAGAGCTCAAGAAGTGGATATATAAAGGGGGTTCTGTATATGAAAATATAGAAGACATCATGTAATCAACAATTATTTATCAATACAGTACATCGTATACATTCAAAAAAGTCAATATTGTGGCTGGATAGACATGCAACCCAAGGAACCCACCGATCCTGGAAATGCAAACGTACCTGCGGCGTCAGTGCCAAGGGGAGGCCGCACGGAGGCGTCACCACAGGGGAGTGAGCAGGCCGCGCCGTAAATTGTGCCTGCAGGGGGTATGCAGCAAACCTGGCAATGGAGTGTATTGACATTATATAAGTAATTGTTGAGTTTAACATACAAAGGGCAGGAGATAGTTACATGTCGGTTGCATGAAGCTAAAATGTGTATAAGTGTATGAGTAGTGTAACTGAATCTCATTGAAAAAGTATAAACTCACGTTTTTCTCTAAAAGCAGGTAGAATAGAGAGGACACAGAGTGCCTGCAGGTGGATACACACTTACACAGCAAGACAGTCGATGGAGTAAGCCAAATCGGCGATCAGTTGGAAAAGAGCCTGAGTGAAAGAATGAATTGCTTGAAAGATAGTACTAATGATTACTTTAAATTTGACTAGGCACGAGTCATCAAAAGGGTACTTACTTAATGTAATCAGCTACCAACTAAAGATGTAATGGTGATGCAGTGACACGTATGAAGTGTCTGGCTTGGAGGTTTTTTAATTAGGTAGTCTTTGAAATAAGGCTGCAATTACGATGCCTACCTAGATAGAGTAAATGCAGGAGGGAAATTTTAGGGCAACATAGATTCTATTGGGCAGGTGGAATTAATAAGAGGACAGAGAGTATCTTACCTAGTAAGCCCTATGGCATGTAGTGTCACTCGGAGGAGAGCAGCATTGGCCAAGAGAGTAGGTTATGAGTCCAAGGTAGCTCCTATAGGTAATGATGGGAGGCACTATAAGTAGTACACAAGAAAGGAATCATTGCAAAGTATCATCAGAGAAGGGGATTACCTGGATGCTGTGTGTGGAGTGGATGCAGGCACGTCCCTCGTCCATCAGAGGGACTGGGGAACTGGCCGGTTGCTGATATACCCCCCACATCTGATCAGATACTGATCAGGTGTGCGGACGCGAATGGGAGGCATCCGCGCCTGCGCACAATGCGGTGCCGTGGAACTACACGTTCCATCATGCATCGCGCGCGCATGCTCGGAGCTAGCGGGCCAAGTGGCGAATAGGAGAGCGAGACGCAGTGGAATGGGAGGTACCAAGGCGCATCCCTCTCCCACCGGCCGATGGAAACAGAGGGACCAGAGAGTCCGAGTGCGGCGCGGACGCCATGGGCAGACAGGGATCTGCCCTGGGCGTCCGTACAGGCACGAACAGCGCTGGCGGTGCACCTCCCGAAGGGGAGCCAGCGCCACGACCATCACACTAAGGCCCTGGGAGGACGGAGATACGATGCAATCCGGTGGTGGGGCACGTCAAGTGCATGTGAGGGAGTGGGCGGAGACACAGGGTGAGGGAGCTAAGCCTACCCTTACATGGCAGTCCACAAGGGTCCATGAGGATGCCGGGAAATGCCTGTATGTCAGCCCACAATATCCAGCCACAAATTGAGAATCATGCATAGAGGACCACGGGGTCCTAGTTACAAAGTAGAGCCTATGAAAAAACAAAAGAGAAATACTGTGTGACATAAACTAACATCAAAAGAACCAATAAGTCAGAGACATGTTTTTAATGTTAATACAATATCAAAAAGTTTGACATATCTGAAAATGCAAAAAGGTATCGAGGTTAAACAAGGCTTGAAAAATAAATAGTGAATAAAGAGTATTACTGAGAGGAAAAAGTATATTTGTAGCAAATAGCAATGTCACGGTGGTATAGATGTATTAAAAGAGCTGTAAGGGGAACCACAGGTGCAGCCATGGCAAAGAGATTGGGAAGCAAGGGAAATGGAAGACGAAGCAAAGAGGAATGGAGCAAGAGGGGACAGGTAAGTAAAAGCGAAGGCAAGTAGAAAATCCAGACGACGCTGACTGAGGGGTGGGCATAAGGAAAAAAGATGTATGATACATTGCGAGTATGAAACACCCAAGGATGGATGTTAAAGAAAGGGTTTAAAACTGATGTTTTCATTAAGTCCTGGAAAATTGGTGGCGTTTAATGTATGGATCCATTTTGTTTCAAGTCGTAATAACTTATTGTCAATACTGCCGCCTCTAACATGTGAAGGGACATGTTCGAGTGCGGAAAACAAAATCACATGGGGATCAGAATTATGCTGGGCAGCGATGTGCCTGTTGATGGCAGTGGTAGTGATATTTTTGTATAACGGTTTGATATGATCACGAATGCGGATCTGGAATGGACGTTTAGTTTTGCCAACATAGTATGAGCCGCATTGGCATTGAGCCAAATATACGACACCTACGGTGGCACAGGTGACACGATGTGTAATGGCATGGGTGTTTCCATCAGGCAGGTTCACCAATTGTGAGTTGGTGACGAATGCACATATGTCACATCTGCCACATTGGTGGCAGTGGGCATGTGTGCAGTGTCAATCGCATGGTGGCTGTGAATAAGTCGATCACGAAGTGAAGGGGGTCGACGATATGTGATGTCAGGGTATGTGTTGATGTATTTGGCAATGATGGGATCTGATGTAAGTAGGGGCCAAAATTGATTGAGAATACCCTTTACTTGGGTATGTTGATTGGAAAATTGGGTGATGAGTCGTATCGGTTGTTTGGGATCAAGTAGTTTGTCAGAAAAGACCAAGTCTTTTCTGTTGAGTTTCTTTGCCTTATTAAAGGCTTTTTTTAACAGGGAGTGGCTGTAGCCTCGATCCAGGAGTCTGTCATACAGTTCCTGTGCTGCCCTGAGGAAATCTTCCTCTCGGGTACAATTACGTTTTATCCTCAGATATTGACTGAACGGGATGCTTCTAAGGAGAGGCTCAGGGTGGGCACTCTGGGCATGCAATATCGTGTTGCCCGAAGAGGGCTTGCGGTAGAGGGTGGTGTAGATTTGGCCATTGGGTTGCAGGCCGATCACAAGGTCCAGAAAGTGGATCTGTGACTGGCTGCACTCCATGGTAAACCTGAGATTGAACGTGTTCAGGGTGAGATATTGGACAAACGAGACAAGTTCTTCCTTGGTACCTGACCAAAACAGCAATATGTCGTCTATATATCTGTACCAGGATATCACCCTGGATCGGTAAGGATTAGAATGGGCCGGATCAAATAGTTCCCTCTCCCACCCCCCCAGGTAGAGGTTGGCATAAGCAGGGGCGCACTTGGTCCCCATGGCCACACCTTGTACCTGGAGGAAGTGGGAGGAACCGAACATGAAGTAATTCCGAGTTAGTATAAATCTCAGCAGGTCAAGGACAAAGTCCCCGTATGTGTCATATTGGGGGCCTCTCTCCCGGATTAGTTTTTTGATTACTGAGATTCCTCTATTGTGAGGAATGATGTTGTACAGACTTTCCACGTCTAAAGCTACCAACCATGTGTTGGTTGGTAAGGTTTGACCATCAAGTATACGCAGAAGATGAATGGTGTCCTTAATATATGAAGGCAAGGCCACTACATGGGGTGCCAGATATTTATCGCCAATGCGCTGGCCGATTCAGTGAGACACTGTCGACCGGACACAATTGGACGGCCCGGGGGATGGTCTAGAGATTTGTGTAGTTTGGGGAGGGAGTAGAAGAACACAAGATAATCCCCTGGGGACTAAGAATACAATTATTCCCAAACATCAAAAAAGTTAATGACACACTAAAGGCATCCTGGGAGAGCAACCTTCTGTCATGCTCCCTCAACATGCTTTCCATGTTATGCAATGAATACACCACTGAGTTGATACAACTTGACGTTGCGATCAACCGGTGGTATTCAGACCATGCACAAGGTCTGTCTTCCCCCAGGTATAGCAAACGGGACAAAACCCTGCGAGCTCACCTGGAGGAATACACACTCACAATAATCAATGACAAAGAAAGCAAGTTTCATAGAGATTTAGCGGCCCATGAAAATGGCTATGCCTACAATTGGGATAACGCCAAGGAAACCAAACCCAAAAACAAGCCTTTCACTTCCAATATACCTACCTCGAACAATCATGCCTCTAACACTCTATCTGCTTCCTTTTCATCCAGTACCTCCACCGTATATCAAGATCTGACACAGGAACAACTGGCTAAAAGAAGAAAAGGCGACCTATCGGCCACGTCCTCGGAATCACTACATCGCACGCTTGGACCCACTCCTCTTCTTCACTCATCCACAGGTCACTCTAAGACTGCTCACGTATCCACTCCTTTCACTAAAACACAATCAAAGACATCAGCAGCATCAAAATCATCCACCAACAAGGCACCTTCGGTCACATCGGCACTTTCGCACTCCCAAGCGCACACGGCCACTCGTAGGGTAAGTGAACCCACTATCACTTCTATGTTCCCAGTCAATTCACTACCTGCGGATCCCAAACTTGCACCTATTTTTTTAGGACAGGGCCAGGACTCTCTTTCGAGCCCAACTCCCAATTCACACACACAAACTCTGGCGACACACGAAGATCATCCACCCCTGATGTAATCAACCTATCGTCTATCCCACTTAACATGGATCAAATCCATGTACTTCAACTTGGCCTGACATTCTGTCCATCTAACGACTTTGACAAATTCGCCCTTATCAAAGACATCCACCTCTTCGCACGCAAATTGCTTTACAAAGTGATTTACGATAAATCTCCCTCCAGCACCGTATCCCTCCAAGATACCAATCCCCCTCAACAAGCTCCCACCTTAGCCGAAATACAAGCTCTTGAGGAGCTGATGTCACTCTGGGAGGAGGGCGACACTGACGGAGACGACCCCTTGGACCCCCGTGATCCTGAGGTGGCCTCCCTCGGTGTCTCCTTCCCCCCTCCCGCATCTTTTAAACCCAAATCCACCAACTTCCCGAACCTATCTACAAATCCCAATATCTGGGCTTTTGTACAACAGGTCACTAACACCATTGAAGGTTTAAATCTCAACTCCTAGTTAGTTAGTTATTTGATATAGTTATTTAATTAGTTAGCTAGATTGAGTTTGTGTGAAGTAATATATGTTTATATGTATCCAATTATAGTTTAATATGCATTTGTAAGGTTTGGTACAGAATTGCATTTCTGTAGCTTAAAGAATATCCATTACAAGAATTCGGCCATTTGGAAAGGTCATTCACCTTGAGTTTTTTATAAGAATCTGTTATGTGTTACTGACAATCAAAGAAGCTTAAGAGACGTGTCAGCTGTTGGCAAAGTGAATATTTAGAATAATCACGAATATGATCATTTCATTTTTAGTTCTAGCTATATATGGCTATGGCTATAGTCTGCTGACTAGTAGATTTGAAATAGTATAAAAACAGAGTGACACTTCACTTCAGGACACACGACGCACGACACGACACACCACACCACTACACTACACAACACATGTCTTTCACACACACACACACAGAAGGACTTCACTACTTTTTCACATACACAAGGAAGGACACACGCATCCTTATACTACAGAAGACATGAGCTGAAACATCTCTTGAACTCTCTTGATACAAGTTTTTGTTCCTATTATCTTTTGTTTTACTACATCAAGCTGTAAGAAGAATTTAACTTTGTATATATTTTCAAGTTGTTGCCAAGTGTGACCAAATAAACTCACACTTTGTTTTAAGACAGTCTGGCTACTGAACTTTTGAACAAAACGCCTAAGACACTGTTGACATAACACGTGTCTGAGAAGAGAAGGTTTTTACACCCTCTCTACATTTTTACATATATATATATATATATATATATATATATATATATATATATATATATATATACCGCATAGTGTGTGTGTGTGTGTGTGTGTGTATATATATATATATATACCGCATAGTGTGTGTGTGTGTGTGTGTGTGTGTGTGTATATATATATATATATATATACCGCATAGTGTGTGTGTGTGTGTGTGTGTATATATATATATATATATACCGCATAGTGTGTGTGTGTGTGTGTGTGTGTGTATATATATATATATATATATAAATTTGGGGTGTTCGCTGCAAATTCGAAAGCCGCGGAACACTCTTTAAAATCTATGGGAGAAATCAAAAGTGCTGATTTTAAAGGCTTATATGCAAGTTATTGTCATAAAAAGTGTTTGGGGGCCTGGGTCCTGCCCCTGGGGGCATGGATCAATGCAAAAAAAAGTTTTAAAAACGGACGTTTTTTCAGGAGCAGTGATTTTAATAATGGTTAAAGTGAAACAATAAAAGTGTAATATTCCTTTAAATTTCATACCTGGGGGGGGGGGGGGGTGTCTATAGTATGCCTGTAAAGGGGCGCATGTTTCCCGTGTTTAGAACAGTCTGACAGCAAAATGACATTTCAAAGGAAAAAAAGTCATTTAAAACTACTTGCGGCTATTGATGAATTGCCGGTCCGACAATACACATAAAAGTTCATTGATAAAAACGGCATGGGAATTCCCCACAGGGGAACCCTGAACCAGAATTAAAAAAAAAAATGAAGTGGGGGTCCCCCTAAATTCCATACCAGGCCCTTCAGGTCTGGTATGGATATTAAGGGGAACCCCGGCCAAAATTTTTATTAAAAAATGGCCTGGGGTCCCCCTAAAAATCTATACCAGACCCTTTAGGTCTGGTATGGATTTTAAGGGGAACCCCGCACCAAAGTTAAAAAAAAAACAGCGTGGGGTCCCCCCAAAAATCCATACCAGACCCTTATCCGAGCACGCAAACTGGCAGGCCGCAGGAAAAGAGGGGGGATGAGAGAGTGGCCCCCCTCCTGAACTGTACCAGGCCACATGCCCTCAACATTGGGAGGGTGCTTTGGGGTATCCCCCCAAAACACCTTGTACCCATGTTGATGGGGACAAGGGCCTCATCCCCACAACCCTTGCCCGGTGGTTGTGGGCCCTGCGGGTGGGGGGCTTATCGGAATCTGGAAGCCCCTTTAACAAGGGGACCCCCAGATCCCGGCCCTCCCCCTGTGTGAAATGGTAAGGGAGTACCCCTACCATTTCACAAAAAAAGTGTTAAAAATGACAAGAGACAGTTTTTGACAATTCCTTTATTTAAATTATAAATATATCGACAGATCCGCGCTTACAGACTGATTTACACCTGCAGCCCCCCTATGTAGGAAGGGGACACCTAAGTGATCCCCCAAAAAACTGAAAATCAAAGTATAGGGAGTGGCTGTAAATTAAACAAGTGCTCAAGTGTATAATATAATTGCTTATCCCCACTGGATATCCAAGCTTCAGCTTGTAGTTTGAAGATTCCTGTTACCATGTGGCTGTGTCTCTCCTCTCATTCTCTATCAACATCATACGCTCGTACCCCTGCAGGGGCGGAGTGCTCCGTGGATATCCAGTGGGGACCTTTACTACATCAAGGGACAGGAAGTCCCCACCTCCTTGTATGCAAGTAGCTGCTTTTAGGATTGGGACGCGTGGAAGGATACTGGCACCCATACAACCGGAGAGACAGGATCAACATCATACGCTCGTACCCCTGCAGGGGTGGAGTGGTCCGGTGAGTGCAACCACATTGGGGGGTGACTGTCAGTAATTACAGCACGGCTCTTTACCACTAAAGAAGAACTTTCTGCACAATTTGTACGGGGTTTTGGTGCACGGCACATTATATTACTGTTATGAACATTTTGCAACAAACAGTACATGGGATTTTCTTTGATACAGAGTTGCGGTTTTTACACATTATTAATGATTTACTATTGTAAATGGTTTTTGCACATCAATGCACTAAGGTTTGATAACCACAGTTTTTGGCACTTGTCACTTTATATTTATTAATTAGAAGATTTATATATGTTATATAATGGTGATGATTTAAAATTTGTGTTATTGTTTGCACATACAGTAGCAAATTCTTTTTATCACTAAATAAGGATTTTTTACTAAAATAGGGATACATTGTTTTTTTGGGAGTTTCGTATCATAACAAATTCTTCACTTCTAAAAAGCAATTATATTATACACTTGAGCAGTTGTTTAATTTACAGCCACTCCCTTAGTTCCAACACAGCGCCACTCCCTATACTTTGTTTCTCTTTCCTTTATTTAAATGCTTCTTCTTTCTTCTATCTTCTATTTTCTTTCGGTTTCTTCCTCCATCTTCTTCTTCTGGTTCTTCCTCTGGTGTTCTCGTCCGGCATCTTCCTCCACAGCGCCGGCGTCTTCTTCCGTTAGTCTTCTCGGGCTGCTCCGCATCCACCATGCTGGGAGGCTCCCGCTGTGTGACGCTTCTCTTCTTCCAGGTCTTAAATAACGGGGGGCGGGGCCACCCGGTGACCCCGCCCCCCTTTGATGCACGGGGACTTGACGGTGACTTCCCTGTGACGTCAGAGGGGGCAGACAGGGAAGTCACCGTGCGTCAGAGGGGGCGGGGTCGCCGGGTGGCCCCGCCCTCCATTATTTAAGAACCGTCAGAAGAAGAGAAGCGTCACACAGCAGGAGCCTCCCATCATGGTGGATGCAGAGCGGCCCAAGAAGACGAAGGGAAGAAGATGCCGGCCCCGCGGAGGAAGATGCTGGACGAGAACACCGGAGGAAGAACCAGAAGAAACAGAAGTCACGGGGAATGCCACAGGGAAGTCCCGTCAAGTCACCATGCGTCATAGGGGGCGGGGTCACCGGGTGGCCCCGCCCCCCATTATTTAAGAACCGTCAGAAGAGGAGAAGCGTCACACAGCGGGAGCCTCCCTCCATGCCATCATGGATGCGGAGCGGCCCGAAAAGAAGATGAAGAGAAGAAGATGAAGAGAAGAGCGGGAGCCTCCCTCCATGCCATCATGGATGCAGAGCGGCCCGAGGAGAAGAAGGGAAGAAGACGCCGCAGAGGAGATGCTGAACGAGAACACCGGATGAAGAACCAGAAGAAGAAGATGGAGGAAGAAACCGAAGGAAGATAGAAGAAAGAAGAAGCATTTAAATAAAGGAATTGTCAAAAACTGTCTCTTGTCATTTTTAACATTTTTGACAGTTTTTTAGTGAAACGGTAGGGGTACTTTTGTACCCCCTTACCATTTCACACAGGGGGGAGGGCCGGGATGTGGTGGTCCCCTTGTTAAAGGGGGCTTCCAGATTCCGATAAGCCCCCCACCCGCAGACCCCCACAACCACTGGCCAGGGTTGTGGGGATGAGGCCCTTGTCCTCATCAACATGGGGACAAGGTGTTTTGTGGGGCTACCCCAAAGCACCCTCCCAATGTTGAGGGCATGTGGCCTGGTACGGTTCAGGAGGGGGGGGCGCTCTCTCGTCCCCCCCTCTTTTCCTGTGGTCTGCCAGGTTGCGTGCTCAGATAAGGGTCTGGTATGGATTTTTGGGGGGACCCCACGCCTTTTTTTTTAATTTTGGCATGGGGTTCCCCTTAAAATCCATAGCAGACCTGAAGGGTCTGGTATAGATTTTGAGGGGGACCCCACGCCATTTTTTTTTTATACATTTTGGCCGGGGTTCCCCTTAATATCCATACCAGACATGAAGGGCCTGGTATGGAATTTAGGAGGACCCCCCACGCCATTTTTTTTTTTTTATTTTGGTTCGGTGTTCCCTTGTGGGGAATTCCCATGCCGTTTTTATCAATGAACTTTTATGTGTATTGTCAGGCCAGCAATTCATTAATAGCCGCAAGTAGTTTTAAATGGCTTTTTTTCCTTTGAAATGTCATTTTGCTGTCAGACTGTTCTAAACACGGGAAACATGCGCCCCTTTACAGGCATACTATAGACACCCCCAAGGTACGAAATTTAAAGGAATATTACACTTTTATTGTTTCACTTTAAGCATTATTAAAATCACTGCTCCCGAAAAAACAGCTGTTTTTAAAACTTTTTTTTGCATTGTTACATGTCCCCTGGGGCAGGACCCAGGTCCTCAAACACTTTTTATGACAATAACTTGCATATAAGCTTTTAAAATTAGCACTTTTGATTATTCATGTTCGTGTCCCATAGACTTTAACGGTGTTCGCGTGTTCGAACAAATTTTTTGCCTGTTCGCATGTTCTGGTGCGAACCGAACAGGGGGGTGTTCGGCTCATCCCTAGTGCAGAGTATATAATACAGTACATTGAAGTGGTTAAGGGGAACCCTATGGCAGAATTAACCACTTAACAACCGGCCTATAGCTGAATGATGGCTACAGGGCGGTTCAATAACTCTGGGAGTGCGTATATTAACGTCCTCCCAGAATCACGCTCCTGCGCGCCCCCTGGGGCACGCACTTGGGAGCATCTGTGACCACCGGGTCCAGAGGACCCGGCGCATCATGGATCACGGTAAATGGCCGCTGACATCGGCCGTTTACCATGTGAATGCTCCGTCAAATGACAGAGCGATCACATGTAAACAAACCGGTGTGATATCCCCAGTGTGAGCAGAGAGGGGAGAGATCGGATGCTGCAGCGCTGTGGGCTGGATATGTAGTGCCCACAGTGCTGCTCAGTGACACTGACAACTGCAGCCCCTGCCATCCCTCCACCATACTCTGCATCCTGCCATCCCTCTGTCATCCTGCCATCCCTTCACCATACTCTTCATCCTGCCATCTCTCCACCCTCTGCATCCTGCCATCCCTCTGACATCCTGCCATTTCTCCATCCCTCCAACATACTCTGCAATCCTGCCATCCCTCCAACATACTCTGCTATCCCTCCAGCATACTCTGCATCCTGCCATTCCTTTGGGCATCACTCCATCATACTCTGCCATCCTGCCATCCCTCCACCATACTCTGCCATCCCTCCACCATACTCTGCCATCCTGCCATCCCTCCACCATACTCTGCCTTCCTGCCATCCCTCCACCATACTCTACCATACTCTGCCATCCCTCCACCATCCATCCCATCCACCCCCAGCCATACTCGGTGATACGCAGCAGTACCCGGCCATACTAGGTGATAGCCAGCCATACTCAGCAATACCCAGCCGTACTCGGCAGTACCCAGCAGTACCCAGCCTCTGTATGTGGCCAGGAGAAGTAGGCAAACCTATTTTGGGGTGTCATTTTTGCTATGTACATGGTATGTGTTAGAAATATTGTATGAATAGACAACTTTGTGTAAAAAAAAAAAATGTGTTTTCATTTTCTTTCCACAGTTTCCAAAAACTTAGAAAAAAATTACATGTTCAAAAGAATCATTATGCCTTATAGATTATACGTTGGGGTGTTTTCTTTCCAAAATGGGGTCATTTTGGGGCGTTTCCATTGTCCTGGTGCTCCAGGGCCTTCAAAAGTGTAATAGGTAGTCAGGAAATTGGATGTGTAATTTATGGTCCAGAACGCCTGAAGGTGCTCCCTGCATGTTGGGCCTCTGTATGTGGCCATGCTGTGTAAAAGTCTCACACATGTGGTATCGCCATACTCGGGAGTAATAGCAGAATGTATCTTGGGGTGTAATTTGTGGTATGTACAGTATCTCACAAAAGTGAGTGCACCCCTCACATTTTTGTAAATATTTTATTATATCTTTTCATGTGACAACACCAAAGAAATGACACTTTGCTACAATGTAAAGTAGTGAGTGTACAGCTTGTATAACAGTGTAAATTTTCTGTCCCCTCAAAATAACTCAACACACAGCCATTAATGTCTAAACCACTGGCAACAAAAGTGAGTACACCCCTAAGTGAAAATGTCCACATTGGGCCCAAAGTCTCAATATTTTGCGTGGCCACAATTATTTTACAGCATTGTCTTAACCCTCTTGGGCATGGAGTTAACCATAGCTTCACAGGTTGCCACTGGAGTCCTCTTCCAATCCTCCATGACAACGTCACAGAGCTGGTGGATGTTAGAGACCTTGTGCTCCTCCACCTTCCATTTGAGGATGCCCCACAGATGCTCAATGGGGTTTAGGACTGGAGACATGCTTGGCCAGTCCACCTCCTTTACCCTCAGTTTCTTTAGCAAGGCAGTGGTCATCTTGGAGGTGTGTTTGGGGTCATTATCATGTTGGAATACTGCCCTGCAGCCCAGTCTCCGAAGAGAGGGGATCATGCTCTGCTTCTGTATGCATTCAAGGTTCCCTCAATGGACTGTAGCTCCCCAGTGCCTACAGCACTCATGCAGCCCCAGACCATGACGCTCCCACCACCATGCTTGACTGTAGGCAAGACACCCTTGTCTTTGTACTTCTCACCTGGTTTCCACCACACACGCTAGACACCATCTGAACCAAATAAGTTTATCTTGGTTTCATCAGACCACAGGACATGGTTCCAGTAATCCATGTACTTTGTCTGCTTGTCTTCAGCAAACTGTTTGTGGGCTTACTTGTGCATCATTTTTAGAAGAGGCTTCCTTCTGGGACAACAGCCATGCAGAGTAATTTGATGCAGTGTGCGGCGTATGATCTGAGCACTGACAGGCTGACCATCCACCCCTTCAACCTCTGCAGCAATGCTGGCAGCACTCATACGTCTAGTTCCCAAAGACAACCTCTGGATATGTAGCTAAGCACGTGCACTCAAGTTCTTTGGTCGACCATGGCGAGGCCTGTTCTGAGTGGAACCTGTCCTGTTAAACCGCTGTATGATCTTGGCCACCGTGCTGCAGCTTAGTTTCAGGGTCTTGGCAATCTTCTTAAAGCCTAGGCCATCTTAATGGAGAGCAACAATTCTTTTTTTCAAATCCTCAGAGAGTTCTGTACCATGAGGTGCCATGTTAAACTTTTTGTGACCAGTATTAGAGAGTGAGAGCGATAACACCAAATTTAACACACCTGCTCCCCATTCACACCTGAGACCTTGTAACACTAACGAGTCACATGACACCGGGAGGGAAAATGGCTAATTGGGCCCAACTTGGACATTTTCACTTAGGGGTGTACTCACTTTTGTTGCCAGTGGTTTAGACATTAATGGCTGTGTGTTGAGTTATTTTGAGGGGACAGCAAATTTACACTGTTATACAAGCTGTACACTCACTACTTTACTTTGTAGTAAAGTGTAATTTCTTCAGTGTTGTCAAATGAAAAGATATCATAAAATATTTACAAAAATGTGAGGGGTGTACTCCCTTTTGTGAGATACTGTATATGCTGTGTGTGAGAAATAACCTGCTAATATGACAATTTTGTAGGAAAAAAAACAAAAAACTTGATTTTGCAAAGAATTGTAGGAAAAAATTACAACTTCAAAAACTCATCATGCCTCTTACTAAATACCTTGGAATGTCTACTTTCCAAAAGGGGGTCGTTTGGGGGGTATTTGTACTTTCCTGGCATGTTAGGGTCTCAGGAAATAAGATAGGCCATCAGTAATTCAGGTGTGATACATTTTCAGAGATTGACACCATAGCTTGTGGACTCTATAACTTTCACAAAGACCAAATAATATACATCAATTTGGGTTATTTTTACCAAAGATATGTAGCAGTATAACTTTTGGCCAAAATGTATGAAGAAAAATTACTAATTTGCAAAATTTTATAACAGAAATTTAAAAAATGCATTTTTTACAGAGGTGATTAAATACCACCAAAATAAAGCTCTATTTGTAGGGAAAAAAGGACAAAAATTTCATATGGGTACAGTGTTGAGTAATTGTCATTCAAATTGTGAGAGCACCGAAAGCTGAAAATTGGTTTGGTTAGGAAGGGGGTTTAAGTGCCCAGTGGTCAAGTGGTGAAGTAAAAAATGGCATGCCCCCCCCCCAATCCATACCAGGCCCTTTGTGTGTGGCATAGATTTTAAGGGGAACTCCATGCTAAAAATTTTTTAAAAATTGGCGTGGGGTCCCCCCTAAAACCAATACCAGACCCTTATCCGAGCAAACAGCTTGGTAGTCCAGGAAAGGTGGGGAGGACGAGCTAGCACCCCCCCTCCTGAACCATACCAGGCCGCTTGCCCTCAACATGGGGAGGGTGCTTTGGGTTCCACCCCAAAGCACCTTGTCCCCATGTTGATGAGGACAAGGGCCTCTTCCCTTGTCGGGGTCTATGGGCAGGGGGCTTATCGGAATCTGGAAGCCACCTTTAACAAGGGGGGCCCCAGATCCTGGGCCCCCCCTATGTGAATGGGTATCGGGTACATTGTACCCCTACCCATTCACCAAAAAAAGGGTCAAAAAGTAAAAAACCACAACAGATGGTTTTTGACAATTCCTTTATTAAAAAAGAAAAAAAAGTGTCCCATGATGTCCATCCATTTTCAATCACGCAGCCCGACAGACCAACAAAAAGAAAAAAAAAGCTCTGCGTCAATGGGAGGCCTTCCGGTGACTGCTGTCTCTTGGCTGCTACAGCTGTTATATAGGCAAGGGCAGGGCCACCCGGTGATGTAACTAAGTGGCCCCGCTCCCTTCTGGCATCACGTGACGTCATGTGATGTCAGAGGGGGACGGGGTCATCTGGTTACATCAGCGGGTGGCCCTGCCCTTGCCTACATAAGAGCTGTCAAAGGGAAAAGACAGCAGTCGCCTGGAGGCATCCCATAGAGTCTGAGTTTTTCTGTTTTTTTTTTTTTTTTTTTTTTTTTTTCTTTTCAGGTGCATCGGGCAGCGTGATTGAAGATGGATATACATCGTAGGACACTTTTTTTTTTTTCTTTTAATAAAGGAATTGTCAAAAACTGTATATACCCATTCACATGGGGGGGGTGGGATCTGGAGGCCCCTTTGCTAAAGGGGGCTTCCAGATTCCGATAAGCCCCCCACCCGCAGACTCCGAAAACCAATGGCCAAGGTTGTCAGGAAGAGGCACTTGTCCCCATCAACATGGGGACAAGGTGCTTTGCGGAGGACTCCAAAGCACCCTCCCCATGTTGAGGGCATGTGGCCTGGTATGGTTCAGGAGGGGGGTGCTCACCCCCCCATCCTGTCCTCCAGGCTGCATGCTCAGATAAAGGTCTGGTATAGATTTTGGGGGGAACTCAAGCCAATTTTTTTTATTTGAGCGTGTAGTTCCCCTCAAAAACCATACCAGACCAAAAGGGCCTGGTATGGACTGGGGGGCCCACGCCCTTTTTCTTTCCCGTGATTTTTCATCTATATTGCCGGGAGCCGGCAATACATTACAGCCGTGAGCAAGTTTAACCACTTCAGCCCCGGAAGAATTTACCCCCTTCCTGTCCAGTGCGTTTTTTGCGATTCGGCACTGCGTTGCTTTAACTGACAATTGCGCGGTCGTGCGACGTGGCTCCCAATCAAAATTGACATCCTTCTTTTCCCACAAATAGAGCTTTCTTTTGGTGGTATTTTATCACCTCTGTGGTTTTTATTTTTTGCGTTATAAACAAAAAAAAGCCACAATTTTGAAAAGAATGCATTATTTTTTACTTTTTGCTATAATAAATATCCCCAAAAAATATTTAAAAAAAACATTTTTTTTCCTCAGTTTAGGCCGATATGTATTCTTCTACATATTTTTGGTTAAAAAAAAAAAAAAAATCGCAATAAGCGTTTATTGATTGGTTTGCGCAAAAGTTATAGCGTTTACAAAATAAGGGATAGTTTTATGGCATTTTATTAATTTTTTTTTTTACTAGTAATGGCGGCGATCAGCGATTTTTATTGTGACTGCAACATTATGGCGGACATGTCATTTCTGACACATTTTTGGGACCATAGTGCATTTTTATAGCACTGATGACAGATTCCTGTGTAAATGGCAGTGAAGGGGTTAACCACTAGGGGGCGGGGAGGGGTTAAGTCAGTACTAGGGATTAGGGATGAGCTTCGTGTTCGAGTCAAACCCATGTTCGACTTGAACATCGTCTATTCGCCCGTTCGCCGATTGCGAACGTTATGGGCTGTTTGCGCCAAATTCGTGTATTGTGTCACGGCCCATAATTCATTGCGGCATTGCAGTGCATTGCTGGCTGATGATTGGCCAAGCATGCACTATTACCCACATGCTTGGCCAATCACAGCGCCGTCTGAACAGAGAGCCGTAATTGGCCAAAGCCAAGGAGGCTTTAGCCAATTATGGCTCAGGGGATTTAGTACACGCCCCACACTATATAAGGCCACCTGCACGGCGGCCCTGTGTAGTGTGTTGTGTTCCGGCATTGAGAGAGGGATAGACAGAGAGACAGTGTCATTTGATTTAAGTTAGATAGATTAGGCAGGACAGTCAGTGAGTTAGCTGCACTTACAATGTATTGTGTATATATATATATATATATATATATATATATATATATATGCATCCCAGGTGTTGTACAGTGGGGACGGAAAGTATTCAGACCCCCTTAAATTTTTCACTCTTGTTATATTGGAGCCATTTGCTAAAATCATTTAAGTTAATTTTTTCCTCATTAATGTACACACAGCACCCCATATCGACAGAAAAACACAGAATTGTTGACATTTTTGCAGATTTATTAAAAAAGAAAAACTGAAATATCACATGGTCCTAAGTATTCAGACCCTTTGCTCAGTATTTAGTAGAAGCCCCCTTTTCAGCTAATACAACCATGAGTCTTTTTGGGAAAGATGCAACAAGTTTTTCACACCTGGATTTGGGGATCCTCTGCCATTCCTGCTTGCAGATCCTCTCAAGTTCTGTCAGGCTGGATGGTAAACGTTGGTGGACAGCCATTTTTAGGTCTCTCCAGAGAAGCTCAATTGGGTTTAAGTCAGGGCTCTGGCTGGGCCATTCAAGAACAGTCACAGAGTTGTTGTGAAGCCACTCCTTCTTTTTTTTTAGCTGTGTGCTTAGGGTCATTGTCTGGTTGGAAAGTAAACCTTCGGCCCAGTCTGAGGTCCTAAGCACTCTGGAGAAGGTTTTCATCCAGGATATCCCTGTACTTGGCCGCATTCATCTTTCCCTCGATTGCGACCACTCGTCCTGTCCCTGCAGCTGAAAAACACCCCCACAGCATGATGCTGCCACCACCATGCTTCACTGTTGGGACTGTATTGGACAGATGATGAGCAGTGCCTGGTTTTCTGCACACATACCGCTTAGAATTAAGGCCAAGATGTTCTATCCTGGTCTCAGACCAGAGAATCTTATTTCTCACCATCTTGGAGTCCTTCAGGTGTTTTTTTTAGCAAACTCCATGCGGGCTTTCATGTGTCTTGCACTGAGGAGAGGCTTCCGTCGGGCCACCCTGCCATAAAGCCCCAACTGGTGGAGGGCTGCAGTGATGGTTGACTTTCTACAACTTTCTCCCATCTGCCAACTACATCTCTGGAGCTCAGCCACAGTGATCTTTGGGTTCTTCTCCCTCGATAGCTCAGTTTGGCCAGACGGCCAGCTTTAGGAAGGGTTCTGGTCGTCCCAAACGTCTTCCATTTAAGGATTAAGGAGGCCACTTTGCTCTTAGGAACCTTAAGTGCAGCAGACATTTTTTTGTAACCTTGACCAGATCTGTGCCTTGCCACAATTCTGTCTGAATTCTTCAGGCAGTTCCTTTGACCTCATGATTTTCATTTGCTCTGACATGCACTGTGAGCTGTAAGGTCTTATATAGACAGGTGTGTGGCTTTCCTAATCAAGTCCAATCAGTATAATCAACCACAGCTGGACTCAAATGAAGGTGTAGAACCATCACAAGGATGATCAGAACAAAAGGACAGCACTTGATTTAAATATATGAGTGTCACAGCAAAGGGTCTGAATACTTAGGACCATGTGATATTTCAGTTTTTCTTTTTTAATAAATCTGCAAAAATGTCAACAATTCTGTGTTTTTCTGTCAATATGGGGTGCTGTGTGTACATTAATGAGGAAAAAAAATGAACTTAAATGATTTTAGCAAATGGCTGCAATATAACAAAGAGTGAAAAATTTGAGGGGATCTGAATACTTTCCATCCCCACTGTGTGTATGTATATTTTATATATATATATACACACACACACACACACACACACACACACACACTGTATTTAGTTTAGCTAGATCCATTCCTGTTATCTTGCTACTGACAGGCAGGCTTGTGTTACAGTATTTACAGCTACCTGAAGAAAATTGCTGGTGTTCTTTTGATCCTATTAGTACCACAGTCAGGCAGCTAGACTATTTACAGTTAGTGTAGTGCGTCCTCCTCACAGTGTTCAGTTAAAGCTACAAGTTAGTTTAGTGAGACCTCTGCATAGTGTTCAGCTAAAGCTACAAGTTAGTGTAGTGCGTCCTCCTCACAGTGTTCAGCTAAAACTACAAGTTAGTGTAATGCGACCTCTGCACAGTGTTCAGCTAAAGCTACAAGTTAGTGTAGTGTGTCCTCCTCAGTGTTCAGCTAAAACTACAAGTTAGTGTAGTGTGACTTCTGCACAGTGTTTAGCTAAAGCTATCTGTAGAAGGTTGGTGGTGTTTTCCTGATCCTATTACTACTGCAGGCAGCTAAATAAGCTACAAGTTAGTTTTTTGCGAGCTCTGCACAGTGTTCAGCTACTACAGGCAGGCAGTTGATTTTGCTATATATATCCCCCAGCTTAGTGCAGCTACAGGCCATTAGTATGTCTGGAAGGCCAAAAAGGAGAGGCAGACAGTCACAAGCCAATAAAAGAGGGCAAGCAGGCTCTGTGTCTAGAGGCAACAGTGCTGGTCGTGGAGATGGTGCATCCTCATCAGCACGTGGCCATGGAACATGCTTGGCCTTTTTTTCGGCAGCTGGCCGTGTTGAGCGCAACATGCGGAAGACTTGGTCGAGTGGATGACCAAGCCGTCCTCATCCTCCTCATCCTCTCTCACTAATGCTCAGGGTACTTTGTCTGGCAAAGCAGCTGCCAACGCGGCCTCTTCCCTCGGCTCAATGGCATCAGTGACTCCTTCCCTAGCCCCACCATGTCCTCCTGAGGAGTCCCTCGAACTGTTTCACCACAGTGTTGGGTACATGCTCCAGGAGGATGCCCAGCGTTTAGAAGGCTCTGATGATACTGAGCTAGATGAAGGCAGTAACGTGAGCACGGACAGAGGGGGTGCCCAAGAAGGACAGCAACCTGGCAGTCATGCTCCCCCTGCTGCAGCATACTGCCAGGTTTGCTCCAGTGATGAGGAGGGAGGGGATGATGAGGTCACTGACTCAACATGGGTGCCTGATAGGAGAGAGGAGGAGGAGGAGGAGGTGGCACATCACCAATGAGGCAGGATGCCCTCCAGGGGCCAGCCTAAGGGCAGCACACTGACTGCATCACACCACAAAGCTCCGCATGTGCAGGGCGCTGCTGTCTCTGCGCGTTATTCTAAAAGTTCTTCGGTGTGGGCCTTTTTTGAGACGAGTGCATCAGATCGCACCGCTGCTATTTGCAACATATGTCTCAAGCGTATCTCCCGTGGCCAAAACATCTCCCGCTTGGGCACCACATGCTTGACCAGACATATGTTGACCTGCCATGCAGTTCGTTGGCAAGCGTATCTAAAAGACCCACACCAAAGAACAAAGAGGACCTCTCCTTGCTTCTCATCAGCTGAGATCTCCAACCCCACTATACCTTCAGTCCTCTCTGAGACCTGCACTGAGGAATGAAGGTGTAGAATTAGGTGTGTCACAGCCAAGTACTTGTGGGCAATCTGCTACCGGTACACCGACGTCAGATCGTACCAGGCAAATTTCCCTGCCCCAGCTGCTGCACCGTCGAAAGAAGTTTGCTCCCAGCCATCTACATGCCCAGCGGTTGAATGCTAGCTTGGCAAAATTGCTAGCACTTCAACTGCTGCCTTTTCAGTTGGTAGACTCTGCCCCCTTCCGTGAGTTTGTGGAATGTGCGGTTCCTCAGTGGCAGGTTCCCAAACGCCACTTTTTCTCACAGAAGGCGATTCCGGCTCTCTATCGGCATGTGGAAGGCAATGTCTTGGCCTCACTGGACAGGGTGGTCAGTGGTAAAAGATGCCATGTGGTGCTTGAGCTGGTGTGCTTGGGGGACAGGAGCCACATTGGGGCAGAGGTTCTGTCAGCTCTGCAGGGGTACGTTCAGAGGTGGTTGACGCCACACCAACTTAAGGCAGGAATGTTGGTTTGCGACAATGGTACCAACCTCCTCTCTGCCTTCCGACAGGGACAACTGACCCATGTGCCCTGTTTGGCTCACGTCCTTAACTTGGTGGTGCAGCGGTTCTTGGGTAGGTACCCGGGCTTACAGGATGTCCTGAGGCAGGCCAGGAAAGTCTGTGTGCATTTCCACCAGTCATATGATGCCAGTGCTCAGCTGGCAGACCTCCAAAAGGAGTTTAACCTGCCCAAGAACCTCCTAATCTGTGACATGCCCACCAGGTGGAACTCAATGTTGGCCATGCTGCAGCAGCTGCACATGCAGCAGAGGGCCATCAATGAGTACCTGTGCGACTATGGCACCAGGACAGGGTCAGGGGAGCTTGTTTTTTTTTTTCCCCACGCCAGTGGGCCATGATCAGGGATGCATGCACTGTCCTGTCACCATTTGAGGAGGCCACGAGGATGGTGAGCAGTGACAGTGTATGCATCAGTGACACTGTCCCCCTTGTCCACCTGTTGGAGCACACGCTGCATGGAATAATGGGCAGGGCACTTGAGGCAGAACAGAGGCAGGAAGAGGAGGACTTCCTTAGCTCTCAAGGCCCCCTTTATCCAGACAGTGTTCCTGCGTGCCCACGGATCACACAGGAAGAGGATGAGGAGGAGGAGGAGGAGGATTGTGTCAGTATGGAGGTGAAGCCTGGCACTCAGCATCAGCAGCAGTCTTTAAGGGATCAGTCCCAAGAAACACATGGACTTGTATGTGGCTGGGAGGAGGTGGCTGTCGTCCTTAGTGACCCAGAGGACTCCGGCCCGAATGCCTCAGCAAACCTACGCTGCATGGCCTCCCTGATCCTGCAAAGCCTGTGTAAGGATCCTCGTATTCGTGGTATTAAGGAGAAGGACCAATACTGGCTGGCAACACTCCTTGATCTACGTTACAAGGGTAAGGTTGCGGACCTTATCTTGCCATTGCAGAGGGAGCAGAGGATGAAACATCTTCGGGTGGCCTTGCAGAAAGGTCTGTGCAACGCGTTCCCAGAGACTGGGATGTTACAAATTCCTGTTTCTGGACAACGTGTTGCTGAGGCTTCGGTCATGGTGCAGGAATACCTAGGGGCAAGATCTGACTTGGACACCTTTCCCACTGAAAATCCTCTGGGTTACTAGGTCTTGAGGATGGATCACTGGCCAGAGCTTGCACAGTATGCAATTGAGCTACTGGCCTGTCCTGCATCCAGCGTTCTTTCGGAACGCACATTCAGTACTGCTGGAGGCTTTGTAACCAATCACAGGTTGCATCTGTCCACCGACTCGGTCGATCGACTGACCTTCATATAAATGAATCAGTGTTGGATCACCACCAGCTACCAAGCACCTGATGCTGATGTAACCGAATAATTTTTTTTGAAATGTCAGATCCCTTCAAAGACTGCCTATGCTGATGCTGAGTGACTATCCTGTTATGCTGAGTAATTATCCTCTTCCTCAATGATCATGCTGATAGCTTGTAAGAACATTTTTGGTTCTGGGTGCCGCCACCAGTGCCCAAGGCCCAATTTAAGCCCCTGTTTGACAGGGGCATGTAATTACAATTTTTGATGCAATTCTTTGCAGCAGGGCTCGTTCCTGCGTTCCAACTAAAGTATCTGTGAGGGATTGCAGTGTTGTGGCACCAGCACCAGTGCCTAAGGCCCAATTTTTCAGCCCCTGTTCAACAGGGACATGTAATTAGAATTCTTGATCTAATATTTCACAGCAGAGCCCGTTCCAGCGCCCACCAAGAGTAACTGAGGACTTACAGTGTTGTGGCACCAGCACCACCACCACCATCACCAAAGGCCCAATTTTTCTGGCATGTAACAGGGGCATGTAATTACAATTCTTTATCTAATATTTAACAGCAGGGCCCTGTGAGGGCTTACAGTGTTGAGGCCACCACAACACCTAAGGCCCAAATTTCTGCTGAGTATATAGGGCAGGCCCCTACTTTCAAACATCCAACTTACAAACGACTCCTACTTGCAAATGGGAGGAGACAACAGGAAGTGAGAAGAAATCTACCCCAGAGGAAGGTAAATTCTCTCCTGTAAGAGTTAATATGGGAAAAACTTTTCTCCTTTCCACTGATGTTTTATCACCAATGCTTGTTTCACTAAAAACCCCATATTTTCCAAAAACATTTGTCATTGGGACAAAAAGTGAGGTGAAATCTTCTGAAGAGGAGCACAGACAGCAAAACAAATGTCACAGGGGTGACAACCCTTCCCTATGTTTTCCAAAAAGCTTAAAAACTGATTTTTTTGGCTGGAGCTACACTTTAAAAATGTACTAGTTCAAAATTACAAACAGATTCTACTTAACAACTTGTTTGCACCGCCTGTATACTGCTGTTCGGAGTATATAGGGCCTGGGGGCCCCACGCCTTTCCCTTTTTTAATTTGGGTGTGGGGTTCCCCTTAATATCCATACAGGACCCAAAGGGCCTGCTAATGGACTGGAGGGTACCCATGCCGTTTGTCTCACTGATTTTCATCCATATTGCCAGGACCCGACATTACATTAAAGCCGCAAGCAGTTTTAAATGACTTTTTTTCCTTTAAAAATTTCATTTTGTGCAGGGACTGTTCTAAGCACGGGAAACACGCGCCACTTTACAGGCATACTATAGACACCCCCCAGGTACAATATTTAAAGTAATATTTCACTTTTTTTACTTTAAGCATCATTAAAATCACTGCTCCCGAAAAAAGTTAAAAGTTTTTTTGCATTGATACATGTCCCCTGGGGCAGGACCCAGGTCCCCAAACCCTTTTTAGGACAATACCATGAAAATTAGCCTTTAAAATGAGCACTTTTGATTTCGAACGTTCGAGTCCCATAGACGTCAATGGGGTTCTAACGTTTGTGCAAATTTTCAGTCCGTTCGCAGGTTCTGGTGCGAACCAAACCGGGGGGGGTGTTTGGCTCATCCCTACTAGGGATGTGTTCTAACTGTAGGGGGGATGGGCTGTGTGTGACACGTCACTGATCTCTGCTCCCAATGACAGGGAGCAGAGATCAGTGACACTGTCACTAGGCAGAATGGGGAGATTCTTGTTTACATCAGCATCTCCCCGTCCGTCCTCTCCTTGAGACGAACGCGGGTATCCCTGCGGCGATCGAGTCCGTGCGACCCGACTCACGGAGCTCACGGCTGGTGCGCACGCACACGTGGCAAGCTCAAAGTAACCTACAGGTACGTTACTTTGCGCAGCCGTGCCATTCTGCCAACGTATATCTACAGGAGCTGGTCGGGAAGCGGTTAAATTACATTTTTTCCTTTAGAAATGTCATTTTGCTGCGGCACTGTTCTAAACATTGCACAGATACACCACTTTACAGGCAGACTAAGGGGACCCCCCCCCCCAGGCATGATATTTACAGGGATATTTCATTTTTATTGTTTCACTTTAAGCATTATTAAAATCACTGCTCCTGAAGAAAATGTTATTTTAAAAACTTTTTTTTTCATTGATTCATTGTCCCCTAGTTCAGCACCTGGGTCCCTATACACTTTTTATGGCAATAACTTGCATATAAGCCTTTAAAATTAGCAATTTTGATTTTTCATGTCCGTGCCCCATAGTCTTTAATAGGGGTTCGCACGTTCAGCGGGGGGTGTCCAGCTCATCACTAAACCAAACAAATAGAGAGGGTGAATCTCCTAAACAGGGCAAAGACATCAATAAAAACTTACAGGTATGAATCCCTCTCCATTCTATCCAAAACTAAAAAAAAAAAGTTTTGCCTTTAGTTATATTTTAACAATATAATGTTTACCATATCCGTAAACTGTAACTGAACACTCCTATGGAAATGGAAATAGAAAAACAGATCTCTATGACAGATGTCATGACCCCTAATTTTAATCTAACCCTTAAACTGACCCTAAAAACTAAAGTGATTGTAAACAATCATTTTGTGAAACATCCAATTTAATTTTAGATGAAATTGAAAAGGCAAAATATTTGAGTATAGATTTAAAAAAAATGTTCCTTATGTGATCACATATCCTCTGTTTTCAGCTGCATAAGAGCTAGGGGAGGAGAAGCAGCAGCACACTCAGGTTCCCAGTGAAATGCTGTTCAGGGTAGGAGGGGGGGGGGTGTCAGGCCCAGTCTGATAATTGAAGGAGAGTAGGCTAAGCTCCCAGCACAGGTAGAGAACTAACCAGCTAGAGAACTGTGTTCTCCTGCTTAGGTTCCATTCACAATTGGTGTTTTGGGATCTCAAAGCAATTCTCAATCTCAAAACACACTACAATTGCAAAATGCAGATCAGGTGCCATCATTTTCAATGGCACCTAAAACGTGGTGCGGTTTTGCCACTTTTTATTGCGAGTGAAGATTGTCACCCAAGAAGTAGTAGGAGCTTCATATGGGCATGGGCAACAAGCTTTATGCAATGCAATTTGCCATGATTGTCACACAATAAATCAGATGACAGATGACAATAGCGGCAAAACCACCCTGCATTTTAGGTGCCATTGATAATAATGGCACCTAAACCTGTGTTTTGCAATTGTACAAAGAGATACAAAGAGAACAGGATACTTTATGTAAGTACGTGGTAAAACGGGCACATACCAGAAATATGAAATGTCGGGTTTACATATTCTTTAATGCAACTCCTGACACCTAAAATCTAAAATGAACAATTGCTGTGTAGACAAACCTAATTCTGTATCAGTAAAGGGATTGCCTTGAAAATAGAGAGCAGACAAGAAGGGGGCCCTTTGATTTTTTTTGTGGGGTCTTATACTGTGTATAGTTATTCCCCTGCCTCACACCAAATCAAACTGTTCTGGGGAAAAAGTTATTTTCTCTTGTGCTCTAAATCATTACACAAATAAATCTACAGAAAATGTGCTAATCTTCATTTCAAGACGATGTAAAGCACTGAGTTTGCAGCCTCAGTGTGCACCCACCTCCTGATAATGTATTATTTTAGTCTGCAAGTGGCTGTTCTGTTTAGATCAGGATATGGAGAAGGGAACACATCACTGCAAAACTGAGCAGCCATGCGATGGCATTGAATGTTTAGATTACATCTTGGATTGAATTACAGCTCAGTATCCTTAATACTTGGTTGGCAAATGGCTCTCCAGGGCTGAGTTGCTAAACTCTTTTCAGTAGTAATTTCTTTTACAATTTCAGCTGCTCACTCAAAATCCAAATGCTTTAAGTGAAGAGTCGGGTACGGAAAACTCCTCAGTATGAGGCATAGAGCCTTTGCTGCATATTGATTACACTGATATATATTTGTATAGAGGAAAATGTAAAAAAAATGTAACATTTTATTGTAATACCTTTTTCTAACAGAGTGTTACATATTCCGTTAGGGACTGAAATCACACAGACTTATTCATAGAAAAAAAAAAACGCAGTGTAAATCAAATTGTATTCATTTTTCCTTCGTCTTTCTAGTGATTTGAATTCTATTATGTTTAATGAACATGAAGGGCTTTAATTATGTCAATTACTTAGAACAACAAGTAACCCCTTATTGAACATTGAAAACTTTAAAGATCATTTGTATTTTTTTGAATGTGCTGTGTGACTACTTTTTTCTTGCCGTTTAAAGTTAGGGTGTGCGACTCCAGTCTACACTAGCTTGTAACAATCTTGTCTCTTCTACATATGTGTAGATAAAGCTGTGTGTATATGTATGTATGTGTGTGTATATATATATATATATATACACACACACACACACACACATACATATATATACACACACACACACACATATATATACACACACACACACACACACACACACACACACACACATACACAAATACACAAAACAGGTGGGGTGAACAGCACCTCAACAGTCTCTCTATGCAATGCAATCAGAAAAACATATTAAGGTATTAGAGGCAATTTTGGGCTATCATGGTCATGCCCTTCTTCAGATAGGAACACATCCAAATCATTGAACACATGCAAATATTTAAATATGTCTCATAACATTTGGAATCAATCAATTTAACAATTATGTAAAGTAACATCACCATAGTATATTCAATTAATCAAAGGCAAGGAGGTGGTTAAGATTATTCCCCAACACACATCCCAGTATAGACCTATTATGAAAAATAAAAATATTATAAAAAAATTGTAAGAAGAATTACTAAGGGATCAAAGTTAAAAATATTTACCAAAACAACTACAATGTACAATGTATTATGAAAATGTAAAAGGAGATCAATTTACTCAAAGAGTCCTCTAGGGTGCAGGGTATCCAAATAATTTATCAACTGCACCTCCCTTTTTCTCAGTTCACGGTTCCCACCCCCTCTATCTTTATTCACCCCATCTATAACCTTGCAAGTGGCAAGTGGCATCTTGCAAGTGGCAATTGAACTATCTTATCCCTTATTGAGTATTTGTGATGTGTAATATGATCTTAGATTTTTTGAGTACAAGATAGTTCAGGTAATTATTAAACAATAATAGGGTTCCAATGTCCCCTGTCCACACCGCAAACACGTCATCAATATCTGTACCAGCCACAACAGAGGTAAAAGTAAACTATTATTATAAATAAACCATATCCATGAACATGTTTGCGTATGGGGGTGCGACATTGGAACCCCTCGCTGCGCCTCTCAGGTGTAAAAAATGGGACTCCTTGAACAGAAAATAATTTTCCTCAAGAACAATCTCTAATAATTTAAATCTAGTACGGTTACACCCATGAAGTTTAGGTACAGGACAAAATGGTACTCATCTTATTAGCTGAATTGGCTGTTTGGACTTAGTGTCCACAGCCTCTTTTTGATTCTAATTATTATCTTGAGTCTTTCTAAATCCATCTTTTTTTTTCTTCTTTTTCTTTTTCCTTTTCTTTTTCTTTTGTTCAGTGTTTTTTGCTTCCATCACAGTTGTGTACACCGCCAGTGGGGGCCTGACCAGCCACGATATGATCCTATAGGTCTGAGTTAAGTCCTGAAACCTCAAGATCTCGCTTGGGGGTCTCTATTCATCTATCTATTTTGTTTTTTAGTGCTATGTTTCCAGGTTCCTGGTTGCCATGGTGACGTGTAACACATAGATTGCTGATCTATTCAATAGCGGAAGACTTATGGCATTGCGCCGTTATACCGGGCAGCGCCCTATGATTTCATCATGCCCGGCCCCACTGGTTGTCATGGATTCATTCGGGATACAAATCGCCAATGCATTCAGCAGCCAAGGACACTGTGACATTGCTCCATTGTACTGCACGGTGCCATGTGATCACGTCGCGGCGCCCTCCGGCTACTGTGGCGCTTTGTGTACACAGATTGTCAGTCCATCTCATAGACGAGGTTCTGATATGCGACGAACGAAAAAAAACAAAAACAGCTCCGCCTCCATGGGAGGCTCCCCCCGAGTGACGCTTCTTCTCGGTGACAGTTGTTATTCAGCTGTGGGCGGGGCCACCCATTGATGTAAACGGGTGACCCCGCCCCCCCACTGAAGCCACGTGATGTCAGAGGAAGGCAGGGTCACCCCTTTACGTCACCGAGTGGCCCTGCCCTCAGCTATATAACAGTCATCGAGAAGAAGCGTCACTCAGCGGGAGCCTCCCATGGAGGCGGAGCTGTTGCGGCTTTTTTTTCTTTTTTCGGCGCGTTGGGCGGCGTGAGATGGATCTACATCGCAGGACATTTTTTATTTTTTAATAAAGGACTTGTCCCAAAGTGTCTCCTGTCTTTTTTACTATTTTTGACACTTTTTTTGTGAATTGGTGGGGGTACAATGTACCCGTTACCAATTCACATGGGGGAGTAGGGTGGGATCTGGGGCTTCCAGATTCCGATAAGCCCCCCGCCCGCAGACCCCCACAACCACCGGGCAAGGGTTGTGGGGATGAGGCCCTTGTTCCCATCAACATGGGGACAAGGTGCTTTGGGGGGCTACTCCAAAGCACCCTCCCCATGTTGAGGGCACGTGGCCTGGTATGGTTCAGGAGGGGGGGCGCTCTCTCATTCCCCCTCTTTTCCTGAGGCCTGCCAGGTTGCGTGCTTGGATAAGGGTCTGGTATGGATTTTGGGGTGACCCCTATGGCATTTTTTTTTTATTTGGCACAGGGTTCCCCTTAATATCCATATCAGACCTGAAGGGCCTGGCATGGATTTTGGGGGGACCCCCACACAATTTTTTTTTTTTAATTTTTGGTTCGGGGTTCCCCCTAATATTCATACCAGACCCAAAGGGCCTGGTAATGGAATGGGGGAGGGGACCCATGCCGTTTTATTTTTCAATGAGTTTTATATATATTGCCGAGACGCGATCAGTTTTAAATTACTTTTTTCCCTTTTAGAAATGTCATTTTGCTGTGGTACTGTTCTAAACACAGGAAAACTGCACCACTTTACAGGCATACTATAGACACCCCCAAGCATGATATTTAAAGGAATATTTAATTTTTATTGTTTCATTTTAAGCAATTATTAAAATCACTGCTCCGGAAAAAACTTCAGTTTTTAAAAAAAAATTTTGATCCCCTGGGGCAGGTCCCGGGTCCCCAAACACTTTTTATGATAATAACTTGCATATAAGCCTTTAAAATGAGCACTTTTGGTTTTTTAGGTTAGTGTCCCATAGACTTTAACGGGGTTCTGCGGCTTTCGAATTTGCCACGAACACTGCATAATGTTCGTTGTTCGCTGAACAACCAAAGTTCAGCCCGAACTTATGCAGGGGCCAAACCGTTCACCCATCCCTAAACATATAATCAGGCATCCCTGACCCAGGTGTCTGCAATTGGCCATCACCTCTCTTCACTAATATATATATATATATATATATATATATATATATATATATATATATATATATATATATATATATATATATATATATATATATAAGCCCAGCTCCTCCAGATAGCCTGTGAGTCACCTGACAGACTCAAACAGGCACACCATTTCATCTCAGCTATAAAGTAAGCTTACTGTGGGGTTTTTGTGTCATGACATGCTAATAGAATCTTTTTAATTTGGGTCAATGCACCTCAAGTTTTATGGCACTTTTTGGCATAATACTTACAGCTAATCTTTCCTTATGGCCATTTTTAGATCAACAAGGCCCGTCCAGTTATCAGGTTGTTTCATATACCCAATCTCAACCTAAGGTGATCTGGACATTTGGCCCTCTATCGATTTGACCAGTATAAAAGCAAAAAAACAGCTCTAAGGCAAACGCTGTGCTAGATAATAATCAGCAACTAAAATAAGTAATGAAAAAAATTGATAATATAAA
Source organism: Aquarana catesbeiana (assembly GCF_042186555.1). Taxonomy (NCBI): domain Eukaryota; kingdom Metazoa; phylum Chordata; class Amphibia; order Anura; family Ranidae; genus Aquarana; species Aquarana catesbeiana. The sequence goes on from NC_133328.1 coordinate 491,734,923, forward strand.
GCAGCCAGCACCCAAATAATATTCAATACTCAAAACTTAAAAATAGAATAAATAACAAAGTGAGTGCAGTGCTAATAATGATATAAGGATAAATGTGATATCCTGGAAATGCTGAAAATATTTAAACAGGAAAACAGTGATAAATACAACAAACAATTGATAAGTGAAACCAAAAAAGTATCGAATAGAAAAAGAAAAAAAGAAAAGATATTCAAAAAAGAAAAAATGAAAAAAGAAAACTAAAGCAACGTCCCATAGTGATCAAATGAGAAAGTCCATATATAATAAGCCTCCAGAGGGAGAAAGATGAATTGCAGGAAAAAAAACTGTGACACCAATCTTCCTAAAGCAAATCAAACGTATGTTCAGGTCAACACCCAGTTGTGAGGTAGCTTGCTTACCAAAAAACCATGACTGCTTATAGCAGTCTCGCCAAACACAGGGAATTAACAGCCTCCCCAAGACTTAAGGTTATCCGGACCAGCCAATGCTCTAATGTTGTTCAAGGATAAAAGATAGACTGGTGCAGTATATCGATTCAAATAATTTAATGAAAGAAAAATTTGCACTTACAGGAGCGAAATATCACCATAAGCGGTTGTGTCACATAAAAGCCGTGGTGTCTCTATTCGCTTCTCCGTATTTCCTAAAGCATTCATCTTTCCACCACCATGTTATCGATTTGACCAGTGTTTATGGGGAGTAGGCACTACTTTCTCTCTTCTAAAATCACAGTCATTTTAGGTATTGAAAAGAAATAGTAGGTATTCTGGATGACCACCCTACTTATAGATACACCAACAGGGCTCTCAGATATCTGGAGACACCGAATGAAATGAGAGGCAGGTTGTGCATTCGGAAAATGTCTGCCTTTATTAAGTGCGTTACAGCTTATATATGGTTCAACATACCAATAGAAAGAGGGGAGGGGGGAGTGGTTAGTGAATTATGTATTAGTATAAAATATATGGTTATACAAGTCAATGACCCCTAAAATACATTTATCATGAGGTTACAAGAGTCAACCTGGCCATCTGGTTATGAGTCATAAGTCATGCATCCTGTCCCATGGCCTACAGAACAGAGAACAGGAAAGGACAAACCAACACACAATGATATGTATGAGTACAGTGCTTGTGCAAGCATTTTTCTAAACATTCTTTCGTAATTGAAATGGCAACGCATATCAAAGCATATCAAAATGGAGTCACAATGGTTTGGGCTTATTATTACAGGTATGAGTTTATGGTTGCTGCATTTGTAGTTTTTTCTTCATTTACTGTTTATGAACATTACCCTGTCTCAAACAGTTTTGGATATTTTATCCAAACAAATTGGCGGTTCTATCCATTTATATAGATACACAAACTCTGCAGTAGGACCACTCTGTCCTATGTGGATCATTGGCTGTCAATATTTCCCTGGTCTGGCGTATGTGCGCTGCTCTGACAGACATAGCTCCCTTTTCATTATTAAGTTATGATCTCTTTCTGCATGGGTGGAGCATTAACATTTGGGGTCAGTCTGCTTAGTAGTTTTTTTTGTTTTTGCGTTAAAATGTATGTATATTTTTATGCATTTTGTGCATCCATAGATACCTCTGATGATATGTATTCCGTTATCATAGATATAAGCTACAGATTTGGAACCTGTAAGCCCTCTGTCCCTGAAAAAGATCTGCATTTTGTTTTTTCGAAACGCATTGGACGTCCTGTCTGTCTGACAACTTCTGGGCTTTCTTTGCAGCGGTTTCCATTTCTGTTCCCAATATATGTGGTTACTGCTTTTATTCCCATGTCTATGTTGTTGAGTAGCATCAATGCTAAATAAATTATATTTTTTACTATATAACTGTTTGTGGTCCATTTAAAGTCCCAACCCGAGGAACCTATTTTTTACAGTATGTATCAGGGATGTGGTCCACCATCAGTTTAATCAACTAGTTGCGGCAAAGGGCGTTTGTATCATGGAAATTTGGTGAGAAAATATTAAATAACGATTAACCACTTCAGCCCAGAAGGATTTACCCCCTTCCTGACAGGGCCATTTTTTGCGATACGGCACTGAGTCGCTTTAACTGACAATTGCGCGGTCATGCGACGTTGTACTCAAACAAAATTGTTGTCCTTTTTTTCCCACAAGTTTTCTTTTTGCTATAATAAATATCCCAATTTAAAAAAAAATTAAATAGTTTAGGCCGATATGTAATCTTCTACATATTTTTGGTGTAAAAAAAAAAAAAAAAATCACAATAAGCATATATTAATTGGTTTGCGCAAAAGTTATAGTGCCTACAAAATAGGTTATTGATATATGGCATTTTAATTTTTTAAAATTTTTTTTTACTATTAATGGTGGCAATCTGCGATTTTTATTGGGACTGCGACATTGCGGTGGACAGATCGAACACTTTTGACACTTTTTTGAAACCATTGACAATTATACAGCTATTAGTGCTATAGACACTGATTACTGTATACATGTCACTGGCAGGAAAGGGGTTAACAATACGGGGTGATCAAGGGGCTAAATGTGTTCCCTCACTGTGTGTTCTAACTGTAGGGGGATGGGACCGACTGGGGGAGGAGTCCAATCGGTGTTCCTATATACTAGGAACACACTATCTGTCTCCTCTCCCCTGACAGGACGTGGATTTGTGTGTTTACACAGATCCACGTTCCTGCTTTGTCATGAGTGACCGCAGGTGCCCGGTGGACATTGCGACTGCCGGGCACGCGCATCAGCTCCTCAGTGACGCAGCACGGGCGCCCCCTATACCCCTTAAAGCGGCCGCTGTACAGGGGAGCCATTCTGCAGGCGCTTGGCATGTGGTTAAATGGCTAAGAGACACCACATGGTACAATTGGAATTGTAAAGGTGACCTGCACAGCTGAATTGAATGAAAGTCCACATGTGAAACTAAGTATATGTGTTGTAAAGTATAAACTGAAGCTTGGTGAGGCAGTGACACCAGTGCATGGGAGTACCCCAGTAATGCAAGGTCAAAACGGGTCAAAAAAGTAAATTTGTAGTGACAAATGAGGGATGGGAAGGGGTTAGTACCTACCAGGATCAATGTTTTGCCAACTGTTTGGCAATATGACACTTTTTTCCAGTGTGATTGCTGGCATATACTCAACAAACCTGTACTATATTTTAATTACTGGATGTGTGGCGCTTCATCTAAAGTCCCAATGGGCAAAACTCTGCATGTGTATGTACAAGTGTATATGGTTTAACCAATACTTGTAGATGCTAAAGAGAATTGCTTATTCCATTTCCTTTCCTGAAATACTTTTTCCGATAGTAATTGGGATCAGTCCAAATGTATACTCTATTTCCGGCATAGTCTTCTCGGTCCTGTTCCAATTTTGATCATGCTAGCCCGAAACTGTCATATTATGAAATTAATCTAATACTTTTGTATGTTTTTAGCCTTAATAAACATTATGTGCAGCAATGCTCTTGAATATGAATATATATATATATATATATATATATATATATATATATATATATATATATATATATATATATATATATATATATATATATATACATACACATACACACACTAAAACATTGGATTGAACGCATAGTTTATTCCAGGAACATGCTTGTAATCCACCGAAGCACTTGTATATCAAAGGAAATTTCCCCATAAGAAATAAAGGAAACTCAGATGATTTATTCCACAACCATTTATGCATAAGCCCTTCAGTTTATAGTCCATATAAAAAGATTATAGCAATGTGATAAGTTGTGTAACCATAAAATGTCCATCCACAAATGGCAGTCTCCACAAGGGGATTAGAGGCAAAATCCAGCAGGACCTACAGTGTAAAAAAAAAGAGAAGAGAGGCGCCTCTAAGTGTAACAATATGGTTACATTTAATGAAGGTACAATGTTTAGCAACTCACATGGTTGATGATTAAAAGAGGCATATGTAAGCATGCAGGCATCCAGGGTAAATCTGTCCACATAGACGGTCCTCTGCACCGCCGGCTCTCACCACTGTCAGTCTGCAATCGTGACCTGGAAGACTACCCTGCAGTAGAGTGATTTGAAAGCGAGTCTTTAAGCGTTTGTGGAGTGCAGTGTAAGGGATGATGTTGATGATGGTCTATGTGGACAGCTTTTACCCCGGATGCCTGCATACTTAGATGGGTCTGTTTTATTCACGTGACTTGCTAAATGTTGTACCTTCATTAACCACTTCCCGACCGGCGTACGCCGATGTACGTCGACAGAATGGCACAGCTGGGCAAATGGACTTACAGGTACGTCCATCTGAATTCCCCGCCGTGCCATTGCGTGCGCGCCGCCGGCGGCGAGCTCCGTGAGTCGGGTCGTGGATCCCGCGGACTTGATCGCCGCGGGGATACCCGCGATCGCCTCACGGAGAGGACGAATGGGGAGATGCTGATGTAAACAGCATCTCCCCGTTCTGCCTAGTGACAAGTGTCACTGATCACAGCTCCCTGTCATCGGGAGCTGTGATCAGCGTAGTGACACACACAGCCCATCCCCCTGACAGTTAGAATCACTCCCCTAGGACATACTTAACCCCTCCCCGTCCCCTAGTGGTTAACCCCTTCACTGCCAGTGTCATTTACACAGTAATCGGTGCATTTTTAATCGCACTAATCACTGTATAAATGACAATGGTCCCAAAAATGTGTCAAAACTGTCCGACATGTCCGCCATAATGTCGCAGTCACAATAAAAATCGCTGATCGCCGCCATTACTAGTAAAAAAAATAAATACTAATAAAAGAGCCATAAAACTATCCATAATTTTGTAAACGCTATAACTTTTGCGCAAACCAATCAATAAACGCTTATTGCGATTTTTTTTTTTACCAAAAATATGTAGAAGAATACGTATCTGCCTAAACTGAGGAAAAAAAATTTTTTTTTATATATTTTTGAGGGATATTTATTATAGCAAAATGTAAAAAATAATGCGTTTTTTCAAAATTGTCCCTCTTATTTTGTTTATAGCGCAAAAAATAAAAATCGCAGAGGTGATCAAATACCACCAAAAGAAAGCTCTATTTGTGGGAAAAAAAGGACGTCAATTTTGTTTGAGAGCTACGTCGCACGATCGCTCAGTTGTCAGTTAAAGTGACACAGTGCCGAATCGCAAAAAGTGCTCTGGTCAGGAAGGGGGTAAAATCTTCCGGAGCTGAAGTGGTTAAATGTAACCATATTGCTACACTTAGAGGCGCCTCTGTTCTCTTTTATACTCAGTTGTGACATGACTCTACTTGTATATGAAGACACCACTTGTATATCACTTGTATCACTTGTATGTCAAAATTTATTTTAAAATGTTGCTTGTCTTGCAATAAGCAAAATATATGAACTAAGCAGATACATTCATTTATTGTACATTTGCAGATTTGCCAGCAGTATGGAAAATGCAGTGCATAGCATTTCCCGGTGAGCCAAGTCAAAAGAGACATTCATTTAAATTAATAGGTAACAGAACGCCAAGTTCATCCTTGGACACCTGCTACATGCACTGCCCTTTGGTTCTGACTTGGACTGTATTTGATTTCTGCTTTATGTCTGCCTAGACCTTCTTCTTGTTTCTTAACTACACTTGTCTTCTGCCAGCCCTGACCTCCAGGCTGTCCTGATCCAGTCCCTGCTTTATGATTTGGCATTTTTTTCTGCTTTTGTCTGTACTATTAGCTTCATGGGCAATCCCAAATGTAATATTCTAGTTTCAGTCAGCAGTACATCATCTGCACCACCAGTGATCAAGAAACAACTACACTATGCTGCAGACTGTGCCTTGGTGAAACTTAACGGAAAATACCAAGGGGAGTGCAAACATTAATCCTTTCCCATTAGGGGCACCATCCCTTTGTAATATATTACAAGCTAACCATATAATGATGGGGCTCTATTTTGTGCCTTAGAATGGACCACACAATTAAAAATGATCAAAACTTTACTCCACCATGTTAAAATACCACCAATGTGGTGATTACTTAAAAACAATCGATCACGGGTGCAATACTTTGCAGACTCCTGTCTAAAGTTAATAAATGCAGTTTTGGTTACCTGCAAAAAGTGTGCATTTATGATTTTTAACTTAAAGTTGAACTAAGCCTTAAAACCCATTTACAAAAAATAAAACAAAATCAAAATATGAATTTTCTGATACCTATATGTATTTAAGCATGAGGCAAATATGTTCAACTGTGCATTTTATTTTATTATTATTATTAGGAAAACCTATTTGTAGCAATACTTTTCAAATGTTTTCTCCTACTAGCTCGCAGCAATTGTATACAAGCACCAATTGTGTTGCACAGTAATCGTTTTCATATTGACAAAAGCATTCTGCAATATATCATGCTATGAAAACCTTGTCAAGCAATGTGTTTTTGATTACAGACAAAGGAATGTTCAAAGAAATCTACAACAAAGAACCAGAATGTGTATAGATCCTATAAAATAAATAGACCACTTAGATCACTCATGAGAATGGTACATTTTGATTTTTCTCTTATAATAAAGTGCTTTGCAAATAATTCTGTTTTAATACAATAAGATGAAAACTCTGTGATAGAATGTATGCCCCTTAAACCAGGTTTTTTCCAATATTTAAATCTGTGATACATCACACATTGCATTGCATAGTCATTGACCTACTAAATTTAAAAAGGCATACAGTAAAATCTTGGATTGCAAGCATAATTTGTTCCAGAAACATGCTTGTAATCCAAGGCACTTGTATATCAAAGCATTTTTTTACAGGGTATAAAAGAGAAGAGAGGCACCTCTAAGTGTAGCAATAAGATGCTAAATGTTGTACATTAAATATAACCATATTGCTATACTTAGGGGCTCCTCTCCTTTTTTATACTCCGTTGTGGCATGACGTTACTCTTATATCAAGACATTGCTTGTATATCAAGGCAAAATTTATTAAAACATTTTGCTTGTTTTGCAAAATGCTCTCAAACCAAGGTTTTACTGTATTTAGAAATGCCTAACTGAATTATCGGACTATGCACATCCAAGGCTTTTTGTAAAGGTATTCTCTAATCAACATAATTGTTATTAATGACATTGGATGTCCCCCCTGATTCACCCCAGCTTTTGTAAAAAGCTCTGTAGACTGGGTGTTTAATGTCCTCCTATGATTACTACACACCTCATAGAAGCATAGGATACCAGAAGTTAGGTTCAAACAGTTGTGTTTCTATGTAAAACACAGCATTTGAAAATAAGGGCTGCATTTTACCTGCTTTGCATGCAATGCAATGCAAATGAACCTCAATAGAAAATGCTACACTGCTACACTGAAGTCAATAGGAATCTACTGGCCTGCATTTGATGTGCGTTAGAAATGCCCATCAAACAATGGAAAATAATGTTCATTTACATAAGCCCCTTCTGTCTTCTGTGAGCTTTATTTTATGGAAAATATGAGACCCTGGTTACCACAACCATGTCTGAACTTCCTGTCTGGTCCTCTATCAGCTGTTGTTCCCTTTTGAAGTCTTGTTTCCAAAATTCTTTCGTAAGCTTCATTGGAGCACTGGCCTTTTTGCCATTTTCTTTTACATCCTACATGGTCTCTCTCAGAAAACATAGATTATGACAGAACCTCTTATGCCCCGTACACACGGTCGGATCTTCCGATGGAAAATGTCCGATCGGAGCGTGTTGTTGGAATTTCCGACCGTGTGTGGGCTCCATCGGACATTTTCCATCGGATTTTCCGACACACAAAGTTTGAGAACAGGCTATAAAATTTTCCGACAACAAAATCCGATTGCGTCAATTCCGACCATGTGTGGCCTGTTCCGACGCACAAAGTGCCACGCATGCTCAGAAGAAATTCCGACATGGAACAGCTCGGTCTGGTAAACTTAGCGTTCGCAATGGATACAGCACTTTCGTCACGGTGCAATGTAAAAAATGGTTTAATACAGCGCACTTTCTTCTTCTTTATAATGTGAGAAGAATGAAGTCGTTTTGCTGCTCATATTCACACACACTTCTCACAAACTTATTTCTTTATTATTTATCGGGATTCCCTCAATATATTTTGATTTGTCACATCTGACAACATTATTTTGGTGTTGTTGTTTTTTTTTTTTTTTTTTTTTTTTTTGTTTTAAGGCAGATTAGTTATTTTTGGTTTGTATTTTTTTCAAGGCTGATTTTTGTTTTATTGTATTTTTATTTTTACTCCAGAATATTTTTGTGTGTGTTTTTTGTGTCAAGTTACCACAACACCATTGATATGTTGTTATATTTAATCTGTAGGAGATTGTTTTGTGTTGTTGTCCCTTGTTAATTTCACATTGTATTTTAGAAATGTACCTGAATCGTCACCAACAAACTGTCCTTTTTGAATGAAAACACACATAGGAGAGTATAATTTTCCAAAAAAATCATTTATTAAGGGCTCACAACTAAACAAAGAGGGAGGCAACGCTGGAGAAACAGCAGAAATGGGTGAAGCCTTGGACCCCAAGGGCACACATCAACTATTTTCAAGCAAAATTGGTGGCCTAAGGAGTCCATATATAAGGGAGTGCAGTCTGGTCCAGAAGTCCCAGAGATCCGGAAAGCCGCAAATGACATCTGTGTCCCCAGGCTGTGGTCATACAAGAGACTGCATCTTTTGTCAGACCAGACTGAACCCAGGGCCATCACTCTCTGGTCTTCTTTCCACACCTCCTTCCACGCTGTGGCTCTGGTAGTGGAGTTGTGGCAGCAGGAGGAGGAGGAGGAGGAGGATGGTCCAACTCAATCACGTTGGTCTTGGGTGTTAGTTCCCCACTCACCCCCTTACTTAGGACTTTATAAAGCAGGTCCTCACATAGCTTGCGTTGACCCTCCTGCATGCCCTGCAGTTTTGTGGCAGCCATGCAGGCAAAGGCCTCTTCAGGAGTGGGTAAGGCTCGGAGGGACGCAGAAGCCTCCTGAATTAGCCTGAGCGCTGAATCCTGCATGTGAGTCGCCTTCCTCGCCCTTTTGTATGGAAGGTGGAGGGGAGGAACCTGCGATTCAGTCAGGCTGCGACTGGTCCCAGGCTTCTCCTGGCTGACACTTAGCCTCACCTCCTCCTGGCTGCCACTAATCCCCACCTCCTCCTGACTGCCACATTCCACAACCTCCTCCTGGCTGAGGTCTTCCTGTGTATGAAAAAGGGACATAGTTTTGGTTTTTTAGTCATCATCAATCACACACAATTTTCACCTCCTGACTGTTGCAAATTGAATGTTAACAAATATAACAGACTATCCTTCTGAGCCCAGCATTTTTCATTCTTGTCCCAAATTTTTGTGCCCACTACTGTCTATTGATATGTAAAACACTTTTTTCAATCAGCAATTAGTGATCAATAATGACATCTAGTAAAGATCATTTATTTATTGACCAGAAATCTGTAGAAGAATGCTATACCTGGCTCCAGCTGGGCTCCTCCACTTCTTCCTGGCTGGAAGGCCCAGGTTGGACATCGGAAGCCTCAGCTGGGGTGGAAAGAAGAGTGGAAGGAAGAGTAGAGAGGGATTCCCTGACTTCAGTCTGGTCTGACAGAAAACTAAGTCTCTCATAGTATCACAGCCTGGGGACATAAATGTCATCTGCTCCAGCTCCGGATCTCTGGGAATCCGTGACCTTCTTGCGCTCCCTAAGATAAGTGCTCCTCAGGCCACCAATTTTGGTTTTTAAATAGGGGGTGGTTGCTGTGGGGACCACCGGCTTCACCAACTCCAGCAGTTTCTCCAGCGCTGCCTGCCTCTTTTGTTTATGATTATAATGGGGATGTTTCACCTGCCACAGACAGGGCAGCTCCCTATCCATTTACTCTGCATGACACAACACAAGAAAAACCCTAAGATCAGGCTAAACTCTCCTAATCTTGTTACAATATAGGCTTCAATTTCGAAGCAGTATAGGCCCAAGTTTAGATCTTACCTTCGTTATCACGATCGGCGTCTCCGATGCTCCTTCCTCCGCTCACAGATCGTATGTAATACGCACGCGTGTTACGCTTTATACACACTGCGCATGCGTGTAACTCCGCCCGCCCCTGACGTTCTTTTTAGTCTATTCCCCGCCCCTTTTCGTTCGGCACAGTGGGGGAAGAGCACATGATGGATACACAGCAGGTGTGTGCTAAATATAGCAACAAGGAGGAGGAGGAGGAAAGCCCGGAGTCGGAAACGTCTCGATCCAGAAGGAGACGATTTAAGGCGTCAAATATGTCCTTTGGGGAAATGTAGGAGATGGTGGACATCCTGAAGAAGGCCGACTATGATGGGAAGTATGGACCTTACCCCAACCACAATGTCAGAAAGGCCAAGATCAATGGCGAAAGTGGTCAGGAGTCTGCACCAGCATTTCTGGGTACGTCGATCGAAAGATCAGATCAGGAAACGGTGGTCAGACCTCAAATTAAGAGAGCATGAGCAGTACAGAAAGATCCGGAGAGTGCTGCAAAAAAGTAAGTAGTTGTCCTGTGTTCCTATTCTTTATATTTATTACGTTCGTGCTGCTCCATGTGCTTTTCTTACAAGTGTACATTTTTAAATGGCAACTTTCATGTTCATGGGCACATTATTCGTTCGTATCAAAATTTTTCTATCGGCCTATAAAACACCATTGTTTTGGCCATATGCATTTGGCCACAATTTTTAAGCCCTACTTGTCTGAAACAAATTTGGTTGTGTAGATGACTTTGTTACTAGAATGAAATGCAAACTAGATTCTGTGTAAGGAGAGGACACTGAGCAGCTGTTTTCACATCTGGACGCTGGAGCACTAGTGTGGGACACAAGAACACCCTTTTTATTAGGGGGCCACACAGGTGCTCCAGTGTATACTATAGGGGGGTCTCCATCTGTGAAGCTTGTACAAGACAGGTAAAGTATTGAAGCTTGACAAAGGACACTGAAAATGCTCCATTTTGGAACTCGGCCAAAATAGACAATTGTACCCCACTTCCAAGCAATGTTTCCTATTTATAGTTCTGCCATCAAATATCTGTGTGCTAATTATACCATTTTTGTTTTACATAGGGGAGAAAAGACTTGGAGGACACCCCTCATCTGAGGAGACCACAGACCCCCCACCTCGGGAAGAAGGGGATATCCACCCAACACAAGAAGGGCAGGAGGAAGAAGATGTGGTGGAAATTGTCACCACAACAGGTGAGTGTCTGCGACCACAGACTCAGGTAAGAGATGGATGCCGGCATATTTTTGATACCTGTTTTTTTCTGGTTTCTCTCTTTTTAGGTGATCGTGATGTTGTGGATCCAGATCCTTTCACATCAGAAAGTGCCCAGATCCTGATCAGTGAGATCATGGGCTGTAATTTACAATTGGAAAACCTCAAGAAAAACATCAATGATGTTATTAAAAAAAAATAAAAACATCATTGATGTTTTGGGGCGAGTTTAAAACCCCTCCAAATCCCTTTGTTTTTTTGTGTGCTACAATGTTAAAAATCTTTTAGCGATTTTTCAAAAAGCCAAAATTGGAGGATGCACACCATCACGGGAGATCAATGGACGCGTTTTGGGGGTGCAACCCCTTCCTCAAATATAAAGTAGTTGAGAGGAAGGGGTTGCTCCCCCAAAACACATCCCTTGATCCCCCATGATGGCAGCTAGCACATGTTGACATTGGTAAATTTGTGTGCATCTTCCAAATTTGGCTTTTCCTGGGGTAAATTCACCCCATCTGAACGCAATATCAAACACAGTTCATGTCTGATATTGGCTTCAAGTTCTACCAAATGTGAACTTTGTAAGTTCAAGATTTGTGTCTTTCTTGTTGGTTTTACACATGCCTGTTTTAGCTTAAATGGACATTTCTATTTTTTATAATGCTACCCCAAAAATTGTTATACAACAAACATGTTGGTTTGTTTGAAAAACCTTTTCTAAATGCACATGTGATTGTGCAGGTATTAAAAAGATTGTGAATCAAGAATGTGTGGATTATTGTCTCAACGCTACAACACTTTTGTGGTGATGTAATTGCTGCTTTCTGTGAAAATGGGGGTGATTTCCTAAGGGCAAATCCTCTTTGCACTACAAGTGCAGTTTCAGTGCAGTTTCAAGTGCACTTGTAGTGCAAAGTGTCTTTGCCTTTAGTAAATAACACCCAACAGTGCTTTGTATAAAGTTACACAATCACGCCATTTTCTGGACTCACCACATTTCTGTCAGGGTCAGCTAAAACAAACACAAGCAGTAAATGTCAACAAAGATTTGCTTTTTTTTGGTTTTTATTTGATAAAGACTTCACAAATTTGCTGGCATATTGATGGCCCCCCTACCCGCAAAGAACTCAAGGTATCTTAACTGGACATCACGGGCACTCAGGGAGGGCAAGCCAGGACGGCCACTTTCAAGCGCCGTCAGTGTGGTTTCATATATCATTCCGGCCTCAGGCCCAACTGAGCCAGCATAGTTGGCTGAATGTTGGCGTAAAAAGTTATGTAGAACACAGCACGCCAGGATGATATGATTAAGTTTATACTCCGCCATATGGATGGGTGTCAGAAATAGGCGGAACCGGCTGGCCAGGATTCCAAATGTGTTCTCCACCAATCTTCTGGGTCTGGCCAGCCAGTAATTTAAAACCCTCTGTTCCGGGGTGAGGGTCCTCATTGGGAATGGCCGCATAAGATGGTCCCCCAGCGCAAATGCTTCATCCGCAACAAAGACGAATGGGAGTCCTTCCACATTGTCTTCTGGAGGTGGCAAGTCCAAGCTGCCATTCTGGAGACGCCTGTAAAACTCCGTCTGGGCGATGACTCCACCATCGGACATCCGGCCATTCTTCCCCACGTCCACATACAAGAAGTCGTAATTAGCCGACACCACCGCCAACATCACAATACTATTGAACCCCTTGTAATTATAATAGTACGACCCTGAGTTGGGTGGTGGGACGATGTGGACGTGTTTCCCATCAATTGCCCCTCCGCAGTTAGGAAAGTCCCACCACTGTGCAAAGTGGGAGGCCACAGTCTGCCATTCCTGTGGCGTGGAAGGATACTGTTTAGGAAAACAAAAAAAAATTGTATTTTTGCACATAAACATGGAAAGCAGATTACACACAAACATTCTTGGCCAACATCCAGATAACATTTATTAAGGGGAATTTTACAACACCAAAGTATAAGGTACACCTATCATATTCCCCCTCCCCCCCCCCCCCCCATGGGCCATTTCTAACATTGTGGGGGGGGGGATCTTGGACAGGTAACCCTCTTCACTTCATTGAGAGATGAATGCCTAAATACAGGGTATTACTTGGAACTGCCCCTCCTTAGTTACACTATTGGCAGACCACTGGACAGGTAAGAAGTGTCATAATACAAAGATATAAATACACATTGTAAACATTTGAGCACATTTGGACATTCTGCTATTACCTATCAAGATAATAATAGGATACCAAAACTTTAAACAGTACCATTTGAAGGTATACAGGCAGGCCCTTGCACTACATGCTTTGGGGAATTCATCCATAAATCTGACCAGTAAAGAGATGGGTATAGTGTGTATGGGTTTGGCAAAGTCAGCAGATAGATGATTGAGGATAGATAGAGAATTGGGATCAGCTGATTTAGCAGTTGGGGGGAGGCAGGGTTAATAAAAATGATTTGGGGACACTACAAAAAAAAGCCTCTGGCAGTCTGCCTGAATTTAAAGCACAAATCACATTTCTAAACATTTTAGGGGTTGTTTGGGGTAAAGCACTACTATGGAGCTGAAAAAATACATTGTTAAGTGACTACATGAGGTGAATATAGGGCAGGAGACCATGCTGGGGAGGTTAGTGAAGGCAAATATGTATGAAGGACATAAAAATCCAGCATGCATGAGGACAAAGGGGACATTCACAGCATATTACAATCATGGTAATTAGGGAATGAGGAAAGAAATACAATATATTATCAAACATTCAATACAATAAAATGTGATATTAAAGGATAAATCTTACCTTCATATACTCCTTCTGTAGGACCTGGATGATGGCAGAACAGGTCTCTGGGATAATGGTACCCAGAGCCTGGGGGGAGATGCCTGTCAAGAACTTGAGGTCCTGCAGGCTTCTCCCTGTCGCCAAGTACCGCAGGGTAGCGACCAACCTCTGCTCCACAGTGATGGGTTGCCTCATGCAGATATCCTGACTGCTGATATAGGGGGTCAGCAAAGCCAGCAGACGGTGAAATACGGGGTCCGTCATCCTGAGAAAGTTCCTGAAATCATCAGGATTATTCTCACGGATCTCACGGAGCAAAGGCATATGAGAGAACTGGTCACGTTGAAGCAACCAATTCTTGGTCCATGAACTCCTCCCCACCCTGTTCATGGACTGGACTTGTGTCAAGGTCAGGACCCCAACACCAAGCCCCCGCACAGCACGAACTCTACGAGGAGTATGTATACGCAACATGGCTAGAAAACGGTCGGCTGCTCAGAACGAAGTAACAGAACGCACTGAAGAACAGCAAGGCCTGTGAAGAGCGACCTGAAAAACAGTAACGAACAAACAAGAACACAATGACTAATTACAGTCACGCGAAACTTGCTTGCACGCCTTGAAGAGCAGATACAAACCCACAAGCACAAACTGAACCGCAGAAAACGATTTGAAAGCCACGAGTTTGAAAAAGCACGTATCGTCTCTCACCAAACTTTTACTAACACGAGATTAGCAAAAGGAGCCCAAAGGGTGCCGCGCTTGGTTCTGAACTGGCCTTTTCTAGTCTCGTCATACGTGCTTGACGTCACCGCGTTGTTGGCGATCGGAAATTCCGACAACTTTGTGCGACCGTGTGTACGCAAAACAAGTTTGAGCCAACATCCGTCGGAAAAAAATCCTAGGATTTTGTTGTCGGAATGTCCGATCGTGTGTACGGGGCATTAGTCTTTGTAGATCCATTGTGATACAGTTTACCCCCCCCCAAGGTCAATATCTATGGTTAGAGTAGATCATACCTCATTTCCTTTACATTTTTCAGTTCTTTCCTAAAAATGTATTTTCTTGTTCCATTTCAGCCACATCATCTGTTGCAGCTCTTGTTTGCTTTTTATCTCACAGAAACCTCATTTCCAAGAGCAGCTGCGATGTGCCAAGAAAAGTTAGTTTGTCAGCCTTTCTCTCTTGTTCCAGTACTCACCTCAAAAGCATTGTTACTTACACCCACAAGGGAGAGATTCTTTGATAAATCATACAGGAGCCAAGATGCCAATTTTATCATCTGACATTTTTAATTAAGTTTTAATCAGTGGTGTGATGTTTAACTTGCTTTATGTAAAGGAAGATACTTAAAAGGAGCATTAATATAAATAATGTTGGTTTATATTCCAGAAATCTAGAACCTAATGTTCTCAGATAAATATAAGTTTAACGAGTTTTATCTAAGATAACGGTGATATCTGTGCACAGCCTACTTAAAGTGGTGTTCCGGACGTTTTTTTTTTTTTTTTTTTTTTTTTTAAAGTCTGACTTTTAATAAGGACACTTACCTGTCCAGCGAGCCCGCGATGTTGGCCCCCCGAGGCCGATCTGTCCATCGGATCGGCTGCCGGCACCGCCATCCTAACTAAGGGAAACAGGCAGTGAAGCTGCTACTGCACATGTGAGTCGCGCAGCACTTTTTGAATGGCCCCCGTTGGTTTCTGGGACACACAAATGTCCCGGAAGGCAACGGGGTCGCTCGCTGAAGAGGAGGAAGCGCCGCGGAATAGGAAGAGGCAGATCAGGAAGATTGCCTAGCAACAGGGGTTTCAGGTAAGTTACATTTTTTTTCCAAATTTAAAAAAAAAATATTGATGCACTTTTTTATTTTAGGGTGGCCCTCCACTAGGGATGAGCCGAACACCCCCCTGTTCGGTTCGCACCAGAACACGCAAACACCGTTAAAGTGGAGTTCCACCCACTTTTACAACTCTTCAGCATCCCTCACTAAACTGCGCACTGTAAACAAATTGGATATTTTTTAATTTTTTTTCTCAGCACCTACTGTATATCTGCTGTATTTATTTTTCACTTCCTCCTCCCTGGCCACGGCCCATCGCATCATTTCCTGTTTGCAATGCCTTCTGGGCAGGGGCAGCAACTTTCTCTGAAACTGCCGTTGCTATGGAAACCTGACCTGAAACCTATTACACTGCTTGTGCTGCACTGAGCATGTGGGGCGGCAACCCTCTGAAACTGCCGTTGCTATGGAAACCTGACCTGAAACCTATTACACTGCTTGTGCTGCACTGAGCATGTGCGAGATCTGCAAGGATGAGATCCAGGAAGAAATACAGTCTGGCTTCAGATGCCCACACTTAAGATGGCCACGGCCTGCTGTAAGTTTATAAAATAACAAACTACTGCTATAAACTAACAAAACAGACCTTAGTTTACAGACTAACTTTACTAGAATACATTAAGCTTGTGTATTATAGGGGTATTTTTATTTAAAAAGTATCATTTCGGCCGGAACACCACTTTAAAGTCTATGGGACACGAACGTGAATAATCAAAAGTGCTAATTTTAAAGGCTTATATGCAAGTTATTGTCATAAAAAGTGTTTCGGGACCTGGGTCCTGCCCCAGGGGACATGGATCAATGCAAAAAAAAAAGTTTTAAAAATGGCCGTTTTTTCGGGAGCAGTGATTTTAATAATGCTTAAAGTGAAAGAATAAAAGTGTAATATCCCTTTAAATTTCATACCTGGGGGGTGTCTATAGTATGCCAGGAAAAAAAGTCATTTAAAACTACTCGCGGCTATTAATGCATTGCCGGTCCGACAATACACATAAAAGTTAATTGATAAAAAATGTTCAAAATAAAAAAAAAGGCGTGGGGTCCCCGCAAAAATCCATACCAGACCCTTATCCGAGCACGCAACCTGGCAGGCCGCAGGAAAAGAGGGGGGACGAGAGAACGCCCCCCCTCCTGAACCCTACCAGGCCACATGCCCTCAGCATTGGGAGGGTGCGTTGGGGTAGCCCCCCAAAACACCTTGTTCCCATGTTGATGGGGACAAGGGCCTCAATCCCACAACCCTTGCCCGGTGGTTGTGGGGGTCTGCGGGTGGGGGCTTATCGGAATGTTGAAGCCCCTTTAACAAGGGGACCCCCAGATCCCGGCCCCCCCCCCCCCGTGTGAAATGGTAAGGGGGTACTTGTACCCCTACCATTTCACTAAAAAACTGTCAAAAATGACAATTCCTTTATTTAAATTCCTCCTCTTCCTCCTCCGTTTGGAGTCCTCCTCCTCCATTTGGAGTCCTCCTCCTCCTCCTCCACATTTGGAGTCCTCCTCCTCCTCTGTTTGGAGTCCTCCTCCTCCTCCTCTGTTTGGAGTCCTCCTCTGTTTGGAGTCCTCCTCCTCCGTTTGGAGTCCTCCTCCTCCTCCTCTGTTTGGAGTCCTCCTCCTCCTCCTCTGTTTGGAGTCCTCCTCCTCCTCCTCCCTCTCCTCTGTTTGGAGTCCTCCTCCTCCTCCTCCTCCTCCTCCTCCCCCTCCTCTGTTTGGAGTCCTCCTCCTCCTCCTCCTCTGGAATCCTCCTCCTCCTCCTCCTCCTCCTCCGTTTGGAGTCCTCCTCCTCCTCCATTTGGAGTCCTCCTCCTCCATTTGGAGTCCTCCTTCTCCTCCTCCTCCTCCTCCGTTTGGAGTCCTCCTCCTCCATTTGGAGTCTTCCTCCTCCTCCTCCTCCTCCTCTGTTTGGAGTCCTCCTCCTCCTCCTCCTCTGTTTGGAGTCCTCCTCCTCCTCCTCCTCTGTTTGGAGTCCTCCTCCTCCTCCTCCTCTGTTTGGAGTCCTCCTCCTCCTCCTCCGTTTGGAGTCCTCCTCCTCCATTTGAAGTCCTCCTCCTCCATTTGGAGTCCTCCTTCTCCTCCTCCTCCTCCTCCTCCGTTTGGAGTCCTCCTCCGCCTCCTCCTCTGTTTGGAGTCCTCCTCCTCCTCCTCCTCCTCCTCTGTTTGGAGTCCTCCTCCTCCGTTTGGAGTCCTCCTCCTCCTCCTCCTCTGTTTAGAGTCCTCCTCCTCCTCCATTTGGAGTCCTCCTCCTCCTCCTCTGTTTAGAGTCCTCCTCCTCCTCCCCCTCCTCTGTTTGGAGTCCTCCTCCTCCTCCTCCTCCCCGTACCAGGCCGCATGCCCTCAACATGGGAGATGGGTGCTTTGGGGAAGGGGGGGGAAGGGGGGGGCGCGCTGTGGCCCCCCCACCCCAAAGCACCTTGTCCCCATGTTGATGAGGACAAGAGCCTCTTCCCGACAACCCTGGTCATTGGTCTGCGGGTGGGGGGATTATCAGAATCCGGGAGCCCCCTTTAATAAACCGGGAGCCCCCAGATCCCGGCCCTACGTGAATGAGTATGGGGTACATGGTACCCCTACCCATTCACCTGGGGGAGAAAAGTGTCAAGAAAAAAAGCACACTAGACAGGTTTTTAAAGTAATTTATTAGGCAGCTATGGGGGTCTTCTTCCGACTTCGGGGGTCTCTTCCGCGGTCTCTGGCCTCTTCTCTGCATCTTCTCCCGCTGTCCGGTTCTTCTCCGCGTTGTCCGGCCTCTTCTCCCGGTGTCCGGTTCCTCTCCGCACTGTCCAGCCTCTTCTCCCGGTGTCCGGTTCTTCTGTCGGGCTCCTCCGCTATCTTCTGCCCTTTTGCCGCTCTTTTGCTAGTGGTGGCCCGGTCTTCTCCCGCTGTCCAGTTCTTTTCCGCTCTCTGGTATCTTCTGCCGGACTCCCCCGCTATCTTCTTCCAGCTCTTTTGCTAGCAGTGGCCCGGTCTTCTCCATCGTCCTGTTCCCTCTGCTCTTTTTTCGATGTTGACACGACGCTCTCTCCCGCTGTAATGCCGTCTACGAGGTGTGCGCTGACTCATATAGGCATGGGGCGTGGTCACCATGTGATGTCACCGGGTGGCCCCGCCCCTTATGATGGCACAGTCCTGGGGCATGACCGGGCCACCGCTAGCAAAAGAGCTGGAAGAAGATAGCGGGGTAGTCCGGCAGAAGATACCGGAGAGCGGAAAAGAACTGGACAGCGACAGAAAAACCGGACAGCGGGAGAAGACCAGGCCACCGCTAGCAAAAGAGCGGCAAAAGAACAGAAGATAGCGGAGGAGCCCAGCAGAAGAACCGGACACCAGGAGAAGAGGCCAGACAGCGTGGAGTAGAACCGGACACCGTGGAGAAGAACCGAACCCCGGGATAAGATGCAGAGAAGAGGCTGTAGAGCACGGAAGAGATCCCCGAAGTCAGAAGAAGACCCCCGGAGCTGCTTAATAAATTACTTTAAAAACCTGTGCAGTGTGTTTTTTTCTTGACACTTTTTTCCCCCCAGGTGAATGGGTAGGGGTACCATGTACCCCATACTCATTCACATAGTGTGGGGGGCTGGGATCTGGGGGCCCCCTTATTAAAGGGGGCTCCCGGATTCTGATAAGCCCCCCGCCCGCAGACCCTAAAAACCAATGGCCAGGGTTGTCAGGAAGAGGCCCCTGTCCTCATCAACATGGGGACAAGGTGCTTTGGGGTGGGGGGGCCGCAGCACGCCCCCCTTCCCCGAAGCACCCATCCCCCATGTTGAGGGCATGCAGCCTGGTACGGTTCAGGAGGGGGGGGTGCTCGCTCATCCCCACCCCCTTTCCTGACCGGCCAGGCTGTGTGCTCTGATAAGGGTTTGGTATGGATTTTGGGGGGACCCCATGCCGTTTTTTTTGTGTAGGGGGTTCCCCTTAAAATCCATACCTGACCGAAGGGCCTGATATGCTATTGGAGGGGAACCCATGCCAGGTTTTTATGTAAAATTTGGCGTGAAGTTCTCCCTCAAGATTCATACCACAGTGCCTGGCATTGGCGGGGATCCGAGTCGGATCCCTGTGCTTGTTGCTCATTGGGAAAGGAAAAAACATTTTTTCCTTTCCCGATGAGCGAGCCAGCTCGGCGCTGCTATCTGCAGCTGACACAGTGCACTGCGATTACCTGCGGTTATGTGCGGATAGCTGCGCTAAATCGCTCCTGGACGCCGTCAATTCTATTTTTTCTATCCGCACCAAACTGCATGTAATCAAAACGCAGCTTAATGCAGTGTGTGATTGGGGCCATAGGAAAGCATTGTATGCATTGTATGCATTTAGCTGCAGTAGAAAACGCAGCTAAAAGCACAATTTTGCCTCTACATGATTGGATGATAAAATCACCAGCGCTTCCCCTCTGATTTTCATCAACTACACTTGTATTGCAGAAAGGATTTCCCTTTAATAAACCCCAAAATACCTAATAATGCTAGAGTGCAATTTGCATGATGGGGACACTAGTTAAATTGACCTGTGTGTCCCCAAGGAAAAATATTGTTAGGGTTTTACTCTCACTTCCTGATTGGCTATGTGACAGGAAGCGAAGCTAATTTTAAGAAAAGAGACACAAAGTCCAACCAAAAAAAAAAATTTAATTTATCTCAAATGTCCACAATTAGAATAGGATTGCCTTCAGCTTGATTTTAGTTCAGTGCTCTAAATCAGTGCTTCTCAACCCTGTCCTCAAGTACCCCCCAACAGGCCATGTTTGCAGGTTTCCCTTCATCTTGCACAGGTGCTTGAAATCAAAGTCAATGGCTTTGTATTTTGGACAGCTATTTTAGATAACATACATTTCCTAAACATATCCTGTCGGGGGAGGGGTGTTTGAGGACTGAGGCTGAAAACCACTGCTCAAAAAGAAAATTGAATACTTACCACTCTGAAATGTTACTTTCCTGGGCACTATCCATGGCAGCATACACACAATCATGCATGTGCTACCATGAAGGCACCAGGAAAGTAACTTATAACTAAAAAAAAAAAAAAATACCCACACACAACAGGATGTGGAAAAGAAGCAAGGAAAGCAAAATAGACACATGTATGTTTGTTCTGATCAGTATAAGGTATATATTTACTGATCGTACTGTTGCTTTAATTTGGCATCCATTATTAACAGGAAGTGTAGTATATTACACCCACTTCCTGTCCAGCAGATAATCTTTCTACAGTGAAGGAAGCATGATAAAGACCTCCACTATTTCTTAATACTGGCCTTGGAAGCATAAGTCTGTAAGTAGGCTGTCATTAGTTTTCAATTAATTAGTATATGTTCTACTAATTCAACTACATTTCATCTGTTTGTTTGGTAGGATGTTTCTGTCAGGGAGTTCATTCAGCTAGGCCTCATTTGTGCTAGCTAGTGCCTTAACAGTATTGTAGCATGCCTGTTACTATTTGCATTTGTGATGTAATGTTAAATGCTAATGCATATTTTTATAATTTGTGTTTTGCAGTTTTACAAAAAACTTATTCTCAGTAAAGATTACAACTATTAGCCCTTCCTCCTGAGTCTTTATTGGGAAGCTGTTAGCTGTCTGTCAAGCCTTGTACTTTGAACACATTGTGAGGGCAGAACAGTAAAAAGACTTTTAACACAGCGGGCCTAATCTAAAGAAGAGTGGATTCACTCTGCTCATCATCAGCTAACCTCTACAGCCACAGACATTACAAAGAAGTAATCTGTTTCATCATGCAGCACACAGACAAGGATACTACACCAGTCATCCCTCAGCATACACAAGCAGAGGAAAGCATACACAATATGCCAACCAACAGGTCACGCTGCACAAGCTCCAGAGTCTCTAGTCAGTCGGATCAGACATCAGCTAGTGCTGAATCTGCCAGGTCCAAGCGCACTAGCTCTAGACATTCAAGCTGCTCTAACCTGTCATCCACCAGTGCTGCAGCTGCCAGGGCCCATGCAAAAGCAGAAGCCGCGCGTGCACTGGCTTCCTATGCAATACGTGAAGCTGAAATGATAAGAGAACAGGGCTGCATAGATGAAGAACATCATATGATTAAAGCTAAAAGTAAAGCTGAAGCACTTAGAGGAAAAGCAGAGGTGAAAGCATCTTTACATATTATCAAGCAAGAAAAAATAGCTTCAGCAGCCTTAGCTGAAGCCGAGGTGCTCATGAGAGCTGCCGAAGAACAGTACAGAGAGCCCTCTGTGATAGATACCCAGATGACACCACTCAGTGCAATCCAACGCACTTGTGAGTATGTACAATTGCACGCAAACATGGACACTGATCAACAGTCTAATGATGCATTAGAATCATCCAGGGTCCCGCTAGCAGCAGGCAACTTTGACATAGCTCGATGCTACAAGACTGAACCAGAACTTTACTATAACAAGCCAAGTAGTTACATACTCAGAGACCAATCTGTTGGTCCTTCAGGAAATCAAACGAATGGTGACATAATCCCTCCACGGGAAAATAAAAATCCGGCCTATAGCAGAAAGACTTGCAGTAAACGAGAACAACCACACGACTATAGTGGGTTTAACCAAGCATCCCAACTGTCTTACCAGCCACAGACATGCCCTGTGTTTGTTCCCAGAAAATGCCCACCTGAGGCAGCAGGAGTCACAGATGTGACAAAATACTTGATACGCCGTGAAATGGTGAGCTCTGGTCTCCTGAAGTTTGATGATCGTCCAGAAAACTATTGGGCCTGGAAGTCATCTTTTTTAAGCAGCACCCAAGAATTAAATATGAAAGACAGGGAAAAGCTTGATCTACTCTCCAAATGGCTCGGACCAGAGTCCACTGAGCAATCCAAAAGAATCAGGTCAGTACATGTTCATGATGCGACAGCAGGGCTTACAATGTTATGGCAGAGATTGGAAGACTGCTATGGGTCACCTGA
Organism: Aquarana catesbeiana; assembly: GCF_042186555.1. NCBI lineage: Eukaryota > Metazoa > Chordata > Amphibia > Anura > Ranidae > Aquarana > Aquarana catesbeiana. Next base: position 491,757,664 of record NC_133328.1, read on the forward strand.
AGTAATTGAAGATGCACTTCAGAAGAAAATTGAAAATTATCCAAAAATAACAAACAAAGACAATCAAAAGCTGAGAGAGCTTGGTGACATACTTTTAGAGCTGGAGGTGGCAAAGGCTGGTGGATACCTGCCAGGCCTCTCATATTTGGATACAGCACGTGGAGTGAAACCGGTAATCGAGAAGCTTCCTTACAGCTTACAAGAAAGATGGATCACGCAAGCATCAAAATACAAGGAAGATCATCAGGTAGCATTTCCACCTTTCTCCTTCTTCGCCAAATTCATTGTGAATCAAGCTAAAATACGAAATGACCCAAGCTTCGCCTTTTTGAACATGGGAGGCTCCAGTTCTGTAAAGACAGAGAAACAACCTTCAGTGCACAATAAAGAACGCAGAGCAACAGTGTCTGTACGGAAGACAGAAGTACCGACTGAGTTTGAGGCCAACCAGGATAAAAGCTCAGGAATGCAAATTGAGGACCCAGATAAGCAGTGTCCACTACATAACAAGCCTCATCCACTGAGAAAATGTCGCAGTTTCAGATGCAAGACAATAGAGGAGCGCAAATCTTATCTTAAGGACAAGCGCATTTGTTTCAGATGCTGTGGTTCAACTCAACATGTTGCTAAAGACTGTATGAAGACAATTCGATGCAAAGAATGCAATAATGACAACCATCTGTCTGCTTTACACCCAGGACCAGCACCATGGAAAACAGAGAATCCGGTAACCCAAGAAGATCATGGTGGGGAGCAAAATGAGAGTGCATTACCAGCAATAACCTCAAAGTGCACTGAGATCTGCACAAACACATTTAGCTCTAGATCATGCTCCAAGATATGTTTAGTCAAGGTGTATCCTGCAGGCCTCAGAGAGAAGGCAATCAGAATGTATGCAGTCTTGGATGAACAAAGTAACAGATCTTTGGCAAGAACAGAGTTCTTTGACCTCTTCGGGGACAGAGGAAGTCCAACTCCGTATACTTTGAAGACATGTTCAGGAGTTGTGGAGACATCAGGGAGAAGAGCAAACAACTACATCATCGAGTCATTAGATGGGAAAACGCAGCTGACTCTGCCCACTCTCATAGAATGTGATATGATACCAGATGATAGATCAGAGATACCCACACCTGAAATTGCATGTTACTACCCTCATCTGATGCAAATATCAGACAAGATTCCAGTACTGGACCCAGGTGCTGCAATTATCCTTCTACTTGGAAGAGACATACTGAGAGTGCACAAGGTCAGAGAGCAATACAATGGGCCACACAATGCACCATTTGCACAGCGTCTTGACCTTGGATGGGTCATCATTGGTGATGTATGTCTGGATGGAGCTCACAAGCCGGCAAAAGTGAATGTCTACAAAACAAACATGTTGCAAAATGGCCGCACATCATGTCTTAGCCCCTGTACCAACAGGATACAGATTAAAGAGAGACTAGTCAACCCAATACAAAAGCAGAAAGTTCAGAGTTACATGGAGGCCATAACCTCATCTAAAGATACAGATGAGCTAGGATGCAAGGTGTTTGAAAGAACACGAGATGATGACAAACCAGCACCATCTGTTGAAGATAGCCTCTTCCTTGAGATTATGGACAGAGAAGTCTTTATAGATGAGTCAAACAGCTGGGTAGCTCCACTACCTTTCCGTTCACCACGACGTCACCTTCCTAACAACAAAGGACAAGCAGTAAAGCGTCTCACCTCATTGTGACGCACTCTAGACAGAAAGACAGATATGAGGGAACACTTCCATGATTTCATGCAAAAGATCTTCGACAGTGGTCAAGCTGAAATAGCACCACCATTGGAAGAAAAACAAGAATGTTGGTACTTACCAATATTTGGAGTGTATCATCCTCAGAAACCAGGACAGATACGAGTAGTATTTGACTCCAGTGCAAAGTATGAAGGCCTTTCCCTAAACGATGTCCTCCTCAGTGGACTACACTCCTTGGAGTCCTCATCAGGTTCCGAAAAGAACGCGTTGCAGTAACAGCAGATGTACAACAAATGTTCTACTGTTTCCTTGTCCACAAAGATCACAGAGACTACCTGAGGTTCCTGTGGTATGAAAACAATGACTTTAACAAAGATGTTACAGAATATAGGATGAAAGTACATGTGTTCGGGAACAGCCGCTCCCCAGCTGTAGCTATCTACAACCTGAGACGAGCAGCACAGGAAGGTGAAGAAGAGCATGGAACAGATGCTAAACAGTTTGTCATGACAAATTTTTATGTAGATGATGGACTCGCTTCTTTCTCCAGCAACGAAGAGGCTATCGACAGCCTGAAAAGAACAAGAGAGATGTTAGCAGAATCTAACGTAAGGTTACACAAAATAGCGTCCAATAGCAGCAAAGTCATGGAAGCGTTTCCGTCAGAGGACCGTGCAAAAGACCTCAAGGACCTGGATCTAGGAACAGATTCACTGCCCCTTCAAAGAAGTTTAGGGCTCAGTTGGGATCTCAAAACGGACAGCTTTACATTTAGAGTATCCAGAGAAGAGAAGCCATTCACGAGAAGAGGTGTCTTGTCCACGGTCAACAGCCTTTACGACCCCCTAGGATTTGTAGCCCCCATAACCATGCAAGGCAAGGCTCTTATGAGAGAAATTACTACTGAACATGAACAAAGTGAATGGGATACGCCTCTACCTAAGGAGAAAGAAATGCAGTGGAAGTTGTGGAAGGACTCATTAATCGAGCTTGAACAACTTATCATCCAAAGGTCATATGTCCCTGTTTCTTTGTCTGCCACAAAGCAAAGAGAATTGTGTGTATTCTCAGACGCATCCACTATGGCAATAGCAGCTGTAGCCTACCTTAGAGTAATGGACTTTGAAGGACAAAGTTATGCTGGGTTTATCATGGGAAAGTCCAAACTAGCTCCACGTCCTGCTCACACTGTTCCACGTTTGGAGCTTTGTGCTGCTGTCTTAGCAGTGGAGATGGCAGACTTGATCGTTGCAGAACTTGACATTGAAATTAATGCAGTGAAGTTTTACACAGACAGCAAGATTGTGTTAGGATATATTCACAATGCTTCAAGAAGATTCTACATGTACGTGTCAAACAGAGTGATACGCATCAGAAAGTCCACACGGCCAGAACAGTGGCACTACATCAGTACAGATAAAAATCCAGCCGATCATGGGACTAGACCGGTTCTAGCGGCTGCCCTTAAGCACACTAACTGGTTTTCAGGACCATCTTTTTTGACTAGATCAGAAATCGAAGAGACCACTCAGTTTGAGACATTTGAACTTGTAGAACCAGATAACGACAAAGAAGTACGTGCACAAGTAACAGCGTTTAGTACCATAACTACTAGAGGTAACCTTGGCGCACACAGGTTTGAAAGATTCTCCAGCTGGAAGTCACTCATTCGAGCTATAAGAAAGCTTATTCACCTAGCCAAATCCTTCTGTAGAGCTACAAACACTGACAAGTGTAATAGCAATCATCTTATGCAAGCCAAAATCATCATTAGATATATTCAACATGAAGTTCTCATCACACTTATGGCTGAAGTCATGGCTATCATGAACGCTCGACGTTTAGTTCCAGTGTATAGAAATGCCGGTAGTCTTTACACCAAGCAATGGAAGCAAGTTCAGAGTCTTGCAGACATCTTCTGGAATAGATGGAAACAAGAGTACCTGGTGACTCTCCAGTCACGCAGAAAATGGCAAGTTGACAAGCCTAACCTGCAAGTCGGAGATGTTGTCTTACTAAAAGACTCTCAGGTCCACCGAAACGAATGGCCAGTTGGACTCATTGTCGAGACTGTACCTCGTAATGATAGTAAGGTTAGAAAGGTCAAAGTTAAAGTCATGAGACAGGGCACCCCTAAGGTGTACTTTAGACCTATCTCTGAAGTTGTTTTACTTCTTAAAAATGAAACATAGTGGTATAATGTTCATTATGCCAGGTGGGGAGTGTTCTGATCAGTATAAGGTATATATTTACTGATCGTACTGTTGCTTTAATTTGGCATCCATTATTAACAGGAAGTGTAGTATATTACACCCACTTCCTGTCCAGCAGATAATCTTTCTACAGTGAAGGAAGCATGATAAAGACCTCCACTATTTCTTAATACTGGCCTTGGAAGCATAAGTCTGTAAGTAGGCTGTCATTAGTTTTCAATTAATTAGTATATGTTCTACTAATTCAACTACATTTCATCTGTTTGTTTGGTAGGATGTTTCTGTCAGGGAGTTCATTCAGCTAGGCCTCATTTGTGCTAGCTAGTGCCTTAACAGTATTGTAGCATGCCTGTTACTATTTGCATTTGTGATGTAATGTTAAATGCTAATGCATATTTTTATAATTTGTGTTTTGCAGTTTTACAAAAAACTTATTCTCAGTAAAGATTACAACTATTAGCCCTTCCTCCTGAGTCTTTATTGGGAAGCTGTTAGCTGTCTGCCAAGCCTTGTACTTTGAACACATTGTGAGGGCAGAACAATGTTAATTTGAGACACTAACAGAATATGTTTGAGGTTTGACCCTTTTGCAGTGTAAATTAACAAGAGTTAAAAAGGAGTGCACCCACAAATGGACATCTATCAAGAATTAAAACATTAGGCACAACATCTTGAGAAAGAATTTTAAAAATAATGCAGCATAAACAGTTAAATCAAAGTGAACAATGTAAAAACAAAAATTGCCAACATTAAAAAGATTTCATTTTACCAATTTTGCCAATTTACCAACATTGGTAAAATAATCACCACCCAAAAAAATACAACAAACCAAGTAACAAATAAATGGCATAAAAACACATCTGTTTTGCAACAACATAACATACAAAATCTTGGCTCTTTTCAGGGCAAAGTAAAGAATGCTGTCAGGGATATCCTGTGGCAGGACAGACACTCAGGCATGCGCGCATGCGCACACGTGTTCCTATGGGAGCGCGCTTTACCAGGCAGCGGTGTGTGAGCGTGCGCAGAGTCACGAGGCGGGCGCATGTGTGCTGACTCGGCTTGGCGCCAGTTCCCCTTTAAAAAGCCAGCAGCTGCTCTGGTACAGTGCTGTCTGATCTTCAGTCTAAACCTGAGTCTGATCCTGAACCTGCTGTGTTAATTGACCTTGCTACGTTGACTACTGCTGCCTTCTCCTCTCCTGACCCGGCCTGCTTGACCTTCCTACTTCTGAAACTGCTGATCTCCTGTTGCCGAACCTCTGCATGCCTGCTGACTATCCTTTGCTTGCTGATTGTACTACCTGTTGCCCATTCTGACCCAGCTTGTCTCACTCTGCTTAGTCCGTTCCTGATCCAGCTCCGTCTAGATCCAGGGGTCACTGACCCGCACCTATTCCACCACTTCCGCTACCAGTCCGTCTGGTGGATCACCTCTACTACCTGCATCAGCTACCATGGATCATACAGGCACTCCTACCTCGCTGTGCTCCTGTACTACTGTTGCAACCCCAGTGGTCCCCAAGCCAGGGCTGTAAGAGCGGTCTCCTTCTACAGTTGGGCTCTGATACCAGGTACGTGACAAATGCTATCTGCAAGCTTTATATAACGTTTGTGTGCTAATGAGGCAATTGCAAACACATGAACAGTCCATGAAACACACAAAATGCAAGTTCACCCAATGTAGAGATGTCCTTAAATTACTAACCCAAAAAACACACTCTGAGCATGCCCAGAAACATCCAAGTGCTGTTCACACACAAAAAGCACCACCAAAAAAAACAAAGTCCATGAGCATGCCCAGACCAACCCAAATGCATTTCACACACCAAAAGACACAGGAAAAAAACAAAGTCACTGAGCATGCCCAGAACAACCCAAATGCAGCTAGCACAAAATAAGCCACCCCCCTGTCCAAAATTAAGCACATCATCCAGCATGCACCAAAATTACAGATGGGACAAAACACCCCCCAGTCCAGGGGGGCAACTAAAGAGCCTGACATGTGCAAAAGTTATCCAACAAATACCATTGCAGTCTAGGGCCCAGGTCCCACCCCAAGGGACATATATCAATGTCACCAATTGGACAACCCCAAAAACGAGGAGAAATGCCTTTAAATATGCCAAATTGCTTAAGGGCCAGTTCACACCAATGCAGTCCAGTGCATATTTTATGCATCAAAAATGCATGGAAAGTTGGTTATATGGTTTTCAATGGCATAGTTCACACCAGTGCTTGCAGTTCCAGTGCGTTGCAGAAAAAAAAAGTAGAACATGCTGCATTTAAATGCTTCTTCTTTCCATCTTCTTCGGGTCTTCTTCCTTCCTTCATCCTTCGGTTTCTTCCTCCATCTTCTTCTTCCTCTGGTTCTTCCTCCGATCCTCTGCTTCTTGCTCTGGTGTTCTCGTCCTGCATCTACTTCTGCGGCGACTTCTTCCCCGCATTGTTCTTGGGCCGCTCCGCATCCATGATGGGAGGCTCCCACTGTGTGACGCTTCTCTTCTTCTGACACTTATACACTGACACTTATATAACGGAACCATGCCCCACCCTCCGTTATATAAGAAGTGTCAAAAGAAGAGAAGCGTCACACAGCAGGAGCCTCCCATCATGGATGCGGAGCGGCCCAAGAACGAAGCAGGGAAGAAGACGCCGCGGAGGAAGATGCCGGACAAGAACACCGGAGCAAGAAGCAGAGGATCGGAGGAAGAACCAGAGGAAGAAGCAGATGGAGGAAGAAACCGAAGGCTGAAGGAAGGAAGAAGACTCAAAGAAGATGGAAACAAGAAGCATTTAAATAAAGGAATTGTCAAAAACTTTCTCTTGTCATTTTTAACTTTTTTGACACTTTTTTGTGAAATGGTAGGGGTACTTTTGTACCCCATTACCATTTCACATGGGGGGGCTGGGATCTGGGGGTCCCCTTGTTAAAGGGGGCTTCCAGATTCCGATAAGCTCCCCCGCCCGCAGACCCCCAAAACCACTGGGCAAGGGTTGTGGGGATGAGGCCCTTGTCCTCATCAACATGGGGACAAGGTGCTTTGGGGGGGACCCCAAAGCACCCTCCCAATGTTGAGGGCATGTGGCCTGGTATGGTTCAGGAGGGGGGGCGCTCTCTCGTCCCCCCCTCTTTTCCTGCGGCCTGTCAAGTTGGGTGCTCGGATAAGGGTTTCGTATGGATTTTTAGGGGGACCCCACACCATTTTTTTTATTTTGGCACGGGGTTCCCCTTAAAATCCATACCAGACCTAAAGGGCCTGGTATGGATTTTGAGGGGCACCCCCACGCCATTTTTTTTTTTTTTGGCGTGAGGTTCCCCTTAAAATCCATACCAGACCTGAAGGGCCTGGTATGGAATTTTGGAGGAACCCCACGCATTTTTATTTCTTCATTTTGTTTTTTTTCTTAATGCTGTTTTTATCAATGAACTCTTATGTGTATTGCCAGACCGACATTTCATTATAGCTGCGAAGTGAACCAGCGTTAAAAAAAAAAATGTTTATAGGTGCACCCGTTCAACCTATGCAAATGCATTTACATTGCTTGACATTTACTAAGATTTTGCCGGCGCACTGAACCAACGCATTTGAACAAGCGCAAATGCTGTTTGAGCATGCGCGGTGCATAAATTGACCTCCCGCAGTTCTAAATGTATTTGCCGGTGCTGCAGGCTTGTTCAGAGAAAGTTACTTTCTCGTTCTATTTTGGGCATATTTGTGACTTGGGCAGTTAGTACTATACTTCCTCACATCACCCCACATCACCCTCATAATATTGGCACTTCCAGCTTGTTTAAATTTTAAATTAAAGATGCCGTGTGCCATGTCTATAGTGGTGTACCAATCGCCTCTTCCTGTGCGCTGGGAAGAGAATAGTAAATGGGGGATTGTGCTGTGTTACCATCGCATATGTTTTGCAACTCATGGCGCAAATGCTTCATAAATCAGCCCCTTTGTGTTAGAAACTGTTAAAGACTGTTGCCATAGGAGACAGAATTCCTACACATGCAGATGTGGCGTCTTGCTGGATGCCTTTCCCTGTATGGCTGTTCTCCTGTAGAAGTCTTGGAGTCTGCCAATTAACATTGCAACTGCCTAAGGGTGCTCTGGCCCTAACCCTCTTTCCCAAAGTTCTGTTCATGAGAAATATAATCTCTTTGCATTCAAGAAGTGTCTGGCACCCAATGAATCTAATTTGCATTACACCCACGATGCCTCACAACCCACCATATACAGAAGGATATCAGCTATCTCTGGCCCTGAAGGTTCTCATTAGACTGAAGGAGGCCTGGGACCCTGCTACACTTACATAGAAGTAACATGGTTAACATCGACGGGACTAGACGTGTTGCAGAGGAGCTCCGCTAAGCCCTCTGCAATCCATTGCCATCCAGTGCACACAAAACCTGGAGTTTTCTCCAAACTCTCCCCTATAGTCGCCGGATATTGGCTGCATCGTTCCCGGGGACATTTGTGCAGTTTGGCCAGCGGATCGAGCTGTTTTTAGGCTGCGGCCAGCTCCGTACTACAGACGCCGGCCACCATCTTGCGGCCTACGAGACCTCCAGCATCCCCGGACTCGAGTGCCGCGATTGGCAGCATGGACAGCGATCGACCGGCCTAAAGCTAAGAGTGCTGTCCCCAGAGTGGACCGGACTGTGAGGGGACCCAGGAACCTGCGAAAAACCCCGCGGAAATAGACCCTGGACACCCGCGGCCTACAGCCGTCCCGAGGCCCGTGAGGCCTCCAGCATCCCCGGACTCTAGTGCCGTGATCGGCAGTACGGGGGACAACCAGCTTACCCTCATCTACAGCGGGCACCTCCTGGACATAGCTCCCAAGTACACAGCCTTCACAACCCCCTCACAGACATCAGAGGACCAAGGAAAGTTTATTTGGGGGACACCCAGCGCCGGCCGCCATCTTGCGGCTTAGCTTACAGGACGGGCCCACACACTCAGGTACTGTGCCCTAGCCAAACTGTGCTTTCCTCCCTGAACCCCCGCTCATACAGTAATTAAGCCCTGAACCCGCACTGATAGGGTGACACCACTGCACTCCCAGGCCTGTCTTTCCTCCCAGTCCCCCCCACCCTCATGGAAGCTGGGTTCTGATGGAGAGTGACTGACCATGGATGGCTGAGGACACACACCCCTGAGCTCCATGCCATCCCGACAGCTACAGGCTATCTTCACAGCACAGCACACCCGCGTCCTACATGGCGGCAGCTAGCTCACACTCCACGGAGCTTACTGATCCTCAACAAGGCACCGTACAGAAATATCTACTTAGAACGGCGCCGATTGATCCCCGGACCCCCAAGGACAAGATGGCGCCCGGCCACAACACGGGAAGACCAAGCCTCCCACTACCACTCCAGCAGCGGCCTGCATGACAGAGGACAACAATGAGAAACTCCAGGATTCCAGAGGAGAACCATCAGCCTCCTCTGTGAGGTCAGTCACATCGCATGACACAGGCACTGGGGAGTCCCAGACAGTCACACATCCCTTGTCAGGAGAGCCCATTAGAACTGAAGCTGCAGCCATCCTCTATGCCTTCAGAATTGATTTTGATCATGGGCAAGCAAAATGCAGGATTCCATACATGTGGAGCTAAACACTCTCAGACAAAAAGTCACAGCTAATGAGGAAGCAGTATCAGTTTTAACCACTGCTCAAGATGACCATGAGGCACGTATAACAGCACTGAAATCCTCATCCGCGACGCATCTCCGTCACCTACACCACCAGCAACTCTGCATAGAAGACAGTGAAAAGTGGAGTCGCAGAAATAACATTAGACTGCAAGGCATACCTGAGGCAACATCTGGAGCAGAGCTGAAACCCACTGTCATAACTATCCTCAATAAAGTACTGGGAAGAGAGGCAGCATCACCAATTGAATTGGATCGTGTTCACAGTGTAGGAGGGCTGGGGGGGGCCTGAGATGGTCGCCCCCGAGATGTTCTCTGTCGGGTCCACTATTACACCTTAAAAGAGGAGGTCATGCGAAAGGCATGGAGCCTGGGTTCAGTGGATTTCTTTGGAGCCCCTATTCACCTGTACCCAGACTTGTCTCGCAATACGCTGTACATGCGTCGAGTGGTGCGCCCTTTACTTGACCTTATACGGTGAGCCGGAGCTTCCTATACGTGGGGACACCCCTTCAGCATCAAGGTGACACGGGGCCACAGCAGGTTCACGCTCTCAGATCTGGATCAACTGCCTGATTTTTTCCTCTTTATTGAGCAAGAACCGGTAGACGTCTTGAACTGGCTGGATCCTCTGGATGATAGATCAAGACAGTTGGGACTTGGCCCACTTCCGCAGTGCCGTAGACATCCTAGGTCTAGATCAGTTTCTTCCGGCCCAGGGATAAGAAGATCTACCTCTCCAGAAGATTGACTCAGAAGCTCGTTGGAGACTGATGTCTTGTTTTGTCTTACTACGCCACTTACCTTTTCGAGGGATCCCAGCAGCTTTGCCGCATTTTTGGCGGCATGCTATGTTCTTTGATCCTTTGACTGTGATTTTCTTTTCTAAAATCCGAGACCTCCAGTAAGTCTGGTAAGGGATTCAGTGAATATAGGGATCGGAACTACTGGCTCTTTTCCTGCTCTGCCAATTTATTACCTGGCTGGGGTTCGGGAGAGAACATAGAATATAGTCACTCTGTGACTCTCATTGTGACGGGCGTCAGGTAATGCTAATATACACCAAAGGTTTTTTATATGATGTTCTGATTTGTTTCAGATTGTTCCCTCTCACCCCCTCCCTATATGACATATGATGGGGGGTTTGTGGCTGGAGTGGGGGATACTACTCTGGGGGGAGATTTGGCCCACGGTTTTAATCAATCTTTGCTACAGGAGATGCAGGCTTAAAAGGAGCCACACATGGAGTAATTGGTTGCCTCCACGGGTGGATCCCCCGCTCCTCCTATCCTCCCTATATTCGTATCATTGTTTTGGCTAAATAACTTTTCTACAAGCGGGAGCCAATGTAATTATTTATGTTATATACCCCTAGGTTAACTACTTGAACCCAATGCACAGATTTAGTTGACTGTTATCATCTGTTGTCGTTAATAGTGTTCCACTTGACTGGGTTTCTATGGTTTAGGTTATTTGGTAAAGAGGAGCACATTCACGATTCATGACTCATTGGTCTTATATATTTGATGAGACTTAAAACCAGATGCTTGATCTTAGAGGGAAAGAAAAAAAAAAAGAAGGGATTAGTTTGCAGACCCTCACTCCTCCCATGTTTTCTCTGATACAGTGGGAGCCCTCTCAATCCCACTCAGAAGGCTTCTTTAGGAAAAGGCTGCCTTATGCCCCACATACATTTCAAATATTAAGTGTGCCACATACACTATATATATGCCTGATTCGCTGTCGGGATCACGGCTCAGGTCCATTCATTTCCACCTTTCCCCCACAGTAGGACAGGCACTGTTTGTGCCTAAAGCATGACATTTCACGCAGTGTTTTGCGTTAGCGAACACATTAGTTTTCCAGACACATCTTTTTAGGTGTCTTTTCATTTACACCTTACTTCCTTCTTTATCCTTACGCTCTTCTCTTATTCTTCCCTCCCCCTTCCCCCCCTTCTCCCACTTCCGCATTTCACCTCTCTTCTCCATCCTACCCTGAACTGCTCTCTATACCTTTTCTCTATATCTTATTACTTTCTTTCCTATACAGCCTCTAGCACTCCAGCATGGTTCACACGGTGACCTCACACCCCCAATTGAAATTTTGTTCGTATAATGTAAATGGGCTTAACATCGCTTCGAAACGTGGGCAAATTCTGTATCAGATGCACAAAAGACAGGTCAACGTGCTTTTGCTACAGGAGACCCACTTCCACTCTGACTCCACCCCTTCCTGCTCCAGCAGATACTTTAATTGATGGATCCACAGTACCAATCCGACACAAAAACTAAGGGAGTATCTACTGCGTTTCATAAAACACTCCCTATTGAACTGCTCGATCATATGGCAGACCCCCAAGGCAGGTATGTTTTTGTGAAAATCTCCTTATGGGGGACTAAATTTACAATAGCCAATATATACTTGCCTAACACACATTAAGTCCCATCGGCCTTGCAGTATTTAAAGATTTTGGTGGGTTTCGAAGAGGGTAAGCTCATACTTGGAGGGGACTTCAATACTCCCCTGGATCCACTTTTGGATTCATCGACATCCCGTTCCTCTGTATCCTTTCATAAAATACGGGGCCTAAAACATGCCATCTACAATATGCATCTTGTTGACGTATGGCGGATACTGTCTCTCGAAACCACACACACTTTTCCAACGTTCATCAATCATACCGTCGTCTAGATTATTTTTTTATTGACCACAGCTGCTTAGATTGGTCCCCAAATTGTGAAATAGACCCTATGGTTTTGTCCGACCACTCTCCTATATTTCTGACACTTGCGATCCCCTCTACCCCAATAAAAGAATGGACATGGAGGTTAAATGACTCGCTTCTGACTGAACCAGGGTTCGATACACGGATAGCGGAGACTATATCAAACTTTTTTACGGACCACTCTTCCGATGACACTTCACCACCTATTAAATGGGAGGCATTAAAGGCGGTATTAAGGGGTAGCTTTATTCAATGGGTGCCCACCTGAAAAAAGAACGCTCAGCTGCGATAGCTACGGTGGTACACAAACTTAGGATGCTGGAGACTACCCATAAACGCTCCCCTACGGTGGAAGTGCTTGCGGAGGTTTCTTCCGCTCGCACTCAGCTTAGGGAATTATAGGAGGCATCAGCCCGTACATTTGCGAACAAGCTAGCCTTTCATCAATACAAATTTCGGGATAAATGTGGTAGATCGCTAGCTCGCAGCCTGCATACCAAACAACCTAACACCTTTATACCTCACATACGGGACAAATCTGGGAAAACTGTCTTGTCACCTTCTGAGATGGGACGGGTATTCCGGGACTTCTATCAATCCCTGTATAACATACCTACAGCAAGCACCACTGAGCCTCCCTCTACTACAGTGGAAACACAGGCCTCATATATCGCACAAAATGCACTACCTACTCTAGATGACGAAACGATAGAGGACCTTGAAGCTTCGATTTCGGAAGACGAGGTTGCCCGCGCCATTGCATCTACCCCATCTGGTAAAAGTCTGGGTCCTGATGGCTTCACTCCAAAATTTTATAAACAATTTGCTCCCCTCTTTACCCCCTTCTTAACAAAAGTATTTAACTCCATCTCTGAGCGATCAGTATTCCCGCTGCAAACACTAGAGGCATATATCACCCTTATCCCAAAACCAGACAAAGACCTGACTATATGTGCTAATTACCGACCCATTTCGCTGCTAGGGGTAGATCTGAAGGTGTATGTGAAGGTGCTAGCTAATAGAATACAACCATTGTTACCCCGCTTAATACACCTAGATCAGGTTGGCTTTGTGAGTGGAAGAGAAGCGCGGGATAACACCCTGAAAACACTTCTCATTGCGGATTATGCTCGGGCCCATAATGTCTCATTGTGCCTTCTCACGGTCGATGCGGAGGAGGCCTTCGATCGCGTCAACTGGCATTTTCTTCATCTATCACTGCAACAACTAGGTCTAGGCCAAAACATGATCTCCAGAATAATGTCCCTCTATACATCTCTCTCCGCTAGGTTTAGACTAAACGGTTCCCTATCTCCAAAATTTACTATTCACAATGGAACGCGGCAGGGGTGCCCCTTGTCCCCCATTCTCTATGTTCTGGTTATGGAACACCTAGCCATCGCCCTTAGGAACAACCCGCTATTCATGGTATTAATATAGGCCCTATACATACTAAGATTGCCCTATTTGCAGATGACTTACTCATGTTTGTAACCCAACCACAGGTTTCCCTGCCCTCCATTATACAGGAGTTTCGGAGATATGGAGACATTAGTAACTTTAAAGTTAATCATAGTAAGTCAGAAATCCTCAACATTTCACTCTCAGAAGCAGCTCTCCAACAGCTCTCGTCCTCTTTCCCTTTTAAGACAAGCTCCACATCTATTTGTTATCTAGGAATTCATATCCCAACAGACGCATCGCAACTATTCTCCAGAAACTTTACCCCTCTACTTCTTAGAACGCAAGCGGATCTGGCCACATATGCATCTAAACAGCTCTCTTGGTTGGGTAGGGTGAATGTTTTGAAGATGGATGTTCTCCCTCGATTCCTATATCTTTTTCAAACCATTCCTATCCATATTCCCACCTCGTTCTTCAAAAGGCTTCGTCAGATCTTCTCTAAATTCATATGGAAGGGAAACCGCCCCAGGATAAAATACGACACAATGATCCTCCCGAAGGCTCTGGGAGACCGGGGGTCCCAGATGCCTCTACATACCATAAGGCAGCGGTACTCATACGTATCATGGATTGGTTTCACCACCCTTCCTCCAAGCTCTGGGTTCAATTGGAGAGACATCTCAATGAGATTGATCTTTGCGCCCTGCCGTGGACCTCTATGGCTCAGCGTAAGGATAGTACACTCTCTACTGCTCTTACTCGTCAAACTCTTCAGATATGAGACCGCATGATCTTAACTAGTAAATTATCTAAACCTCAGGGCCCAATGACCCCTCTCTTTGGGACTCCGGCCTTCCCCTCAGCTGAAAGTAAGTGGAGATTTGGACCCTGGAATAGGGATAGTCATAGACGCTTAGCACAGGTTTTACGCGCTGACCCATCTTTGAGACCAGACATACCCTCCCAGATGGACCTGGGGCCCCCAACAATGTGGTTACAAAGGGGTCAATTAATGTCATACATACGTACTTTCTCCTCCATTTCAGAGATCCTAGATGACCCATCAGACTTTGACGAGCTGCTCTTACAACCAGACCCGCGAACACATGTAGTATCACTGTTATATTCCCTACTACTGAACGTATCTGCCCCTGACCTTCCAACATACACGCAGAAATGGGAAACAGAATTACAACACTCCATCTCCCCTGCTGATTGGCAAAAAATCTTTATCCTGACACATAGGATTTCTTTGGCAACTAAGACTCAAGAAAAAGGGTTTAAGCTATTAACGAGGTGGTACAGATGCCCAGCAACTATCCAACGGTTTAACCCCTCTTTGTCAGATACTTGTTGGCAATGCCTGTCCTCTAGAGGGACAATGCTCCACATTTGGTGGGCTTGCCCTCCAATTAGGAAATTTTGGCAAAAGGTCTTTGATCTATACGGCAGGCTGATGGCGACCTCAATTAAGCCCACAGCAGAGATAACCCTACTATCTATGCTCCTGGGCCCCCTCAATTCGATTAAAAAAGATATACTGTGCCACTTTCTGGCTGCAGTTAGGACAGTGATCCCCGACATTGAAGAACAGCGGATGTGCCTTCCTTGGGTGATTGGGCTGTCGAAGTGGATCAGATAAGAGTTCTGGAGCGCTTATTGGCGCAGGAAGCGGGGAAGGAGGAACAGTTCTCCACCACCTGGACCTCGTGGTCAATGTTTCGATACTCCGATGACTTCTCTGTATGGGTCAGGAATGCCCCATCCTCATCCACCGATTAGCCATGCTGGGGTGTTTTCCACCTTCGTTATCATCCCTTATTTCTTTACACGCTATCATTCTCTTCTTTGCTTACTTTTCTCTATGTACTGAACCAATCACTCAAACATATAAATAAAGATCATATACCCAGAATAGTTCAATGACTTAAATATCTATATTAAGTAAATAAATTATTCCTACAGCGTTTCAGCCTGAATAGGAGGATCCTTCTGATAATACTAACACGCAAAATCATAAGGGTAAATATATGTTGGATCCCACACGCATGTTATTCTTCTCTATATATCAAAGGCTTTTATATACAATGTGATATTTAATTGTTTCACCAGAGACTATATATCAAAATGTTTACACCTGTTCATCTATAGTAAAGGTTCACCTCATTATTCTATGTATAATATATGTAATATACTGTAAAGTACTTTATTCCTCTGTTATACTTTTATTTTGAAATAAATTAAGATTGAAAAGAAGTAACATGGTTGAAGCATGGATAGTAAGCCGGCCGGCTGCGATACGAACACCCGTTCTTTCGGAACGTTGAACAGCGTAATGATGTCTAATGTAAACAAAGTTAAAGAGGATAAAGGCGGGAACAGATTGCTGAGTACTGTGACCTTCCCTCCCCAGACATAGAATGGCCAGTGGCAGGTAAATGATTAGACCTCCCAGCAATAGTATTACTAGGCTGCAGCTAGGGGGTCTTTTAATGATTTAGAGTGTGACAGAAGAAAATCGATACCATCAAGCTCACATTAAAACTGATCTTCATGGTTTATTGAACTTTAAATAGTTAGTTTGGACCAAGCTGGTTCAAACAAGCTATTTACTTTACTAATTGATGCCGCAGCTGTGTGCACTGTATAAACTGTGTGTAGCATAAGCTACATGCAGCATACACCTCTGTGTTCCAACAATATGATGGGAACTTTCCATTCCCATCATATTGTTGGGATGGATGCTTCTGGAACAAAATCTATTTAGGCTGAGCACGGTTTAGCCATTCACAGGAAGCTTTGAGATGTCATCCGCTTTTCCACCTTAGCAAATCAGAGGAAGCTTTATATTCATTCACAAACTAAAAAGCTTCTTTTGAATGACTGAGCCGCATTCAGCCTGACTTAATTTTGTTCCAGGAGTGGGATAGAAAGTTCCCATTCCGCTGCCAGAACACAGCATTGTATACTGTATGTAACTGATGCAGCATACAGTTTATTCAGCCCACACAGCCACTTCATCTGTTAGTTAAGTAAATAGTCCATTTGGACAAACTATTTACATTTCATAAACCTGGAGTTCAGCTTTTTGGATGTACTACATATGCCTGTAGTTTAACACCTTGTGATAGCAATCACGTCAAAATAAATAAAAGAAAAGCGTTTTAAAAAATAAAATTATATTTTTCTTTTTTACTTCACATTATGAGTCTGCTTTATGCCGTGTATACACGGGCAGACTTTTCGCCATCAAAGGTCCCACGGTCTTTCTGACAGACTTTTGACGGACTTCCGACGGACTTTCGAACGAACGGTCTTGCCTACACACGATCACACCAAAGTCCGATGGATTCGTACGTGATGACGTACGCCTGGACTAGAATAAGGAAGTTGATAGCCAGTAGCCAATAGCTACCCTAGTGTCGATTTTCGTACGTCGGAATAGCATACAGACGAGCTGATTTTTCGACCGTACTCGAGTCCGTCGGAAAGATTTGAAACATGTTTCAAATCTAAAGTCCGTCTGATTTTCGCCCGAAAAAGTCCACTGCAGGTCCGATGAAGCCCACACATGGTCGGATTGTCCGACGGATTCGTCCCGTCAGACCAGTCCGGTCAAAAAGTCCACCCGTGTGTACACGGCATTATAGTCCATGAGGGGTTTGTTATGCTCCACATGCACTCTACTTTTGTATGATTTCTGTTGTGGATCTTGGCAGACTATTTCTATTACAGACCATCTCTCTTAATTCTCATTTCTATTCAAGCACAAGAGCACCTGGTTAACTTTAAACTGATGAGCTGTAAAGGTTTTTAAGGTGTCACCTATGGAGATTTTTGGGTATCATCTTTTTTTATTTTATTTTTTGTTTTTTGTTTTTTTTTTTGTTTTTTTGCAATATCCTAGGCGCATGCAATTTTAAGATTTGTCATGTTTGGTATCTCGACGTAGCATGGACTTTTATATTTTACCAAATATCATGTGACATTAAAATTTGCAACTATCATCTTTTTATTCTACAGGGCCTCTGCTTTCATAAGATATATAATGTTCCAGGGGTTTAATTGTATTACCAAAAACGATTTTTACATGTGTGCAAATGTAGCACCCTGTTGTTTAGTCAGGGATGCTCCTCACAAACTTACTTGCCAGACGTAGTTACCCTGGTCAATTGTTACAGATCCATTGATTTCTCCCTAAGTTTGGCCTGGTTGTGCTTTTCTCTTTTACCACTAGGTGGCCGGGCACTTGGTGGTACTAGATATGAGAGACAACTTAAAGTTAGGTTATGGGTATATGGGGTATCTCCGCCAATGGGCAGGGTTTTTCTTGAATCCATTGGCTGCTGGGAGAGCCTATATATTCGGGTAGAGTCAGGTGATCTATGTTCTGTGCCACCCGGATGGCTGTCTGGGTGGACGTGTGATGTGTGCCCCGGGCTGCTAGGCCAGAGATTGGGCCTATCCCGGGGGCATCTGGCTGCCAGACTGTGTGAGGACCTATCCAGAAGTAAGAGAGCAGTGCAGGGTTGGGATTGCGGCTTGCAGTCCAACCAGAAGTGACGTTCTGCCAGCCAGAGAACCTGTCAGTGGTCGGAAGTAGAAGGGAAGCTGTCGTCACAAAGGGACCAATCATCTTATTACCAGGGACCACAGTGAGTAACTGAAGCAAGTACCAGAGCAGCATTCTCACAGAACGGGCACGGCGGAGAAACTTCAGGCGGTGATCAAGTAGGGGACCCAACCAGTGGAGGTGACGCGTGAAGAGCAGACTTGTGTGTCAAGCCAGGGACCAAGCCGGTCAGCAGGGGTGAAGCTTGAGAAGTATCTGGAGTGCCAAGCTAGGGTCCCAGCAAGAAAGCGTGGGTGACACTTAAGGGGGATACAACCACAAAGATTGGAGGAGCTCAAGGGATTCAGAGTTAGTGAATCAGTGGGTCTAGTGAGTGACCAGGAGCTCAGTGTTGAAGAACTACAAGAGGCAGTTGTAGTAAAGCTGAAAAAACGGTTACATTGAGTTAGGAACTGTTAAAGACTGTTGCCATAGGAGGGGCCTTTCCCTGCATGGCTGTCCTCCTATTGAAGTCACGGAGTCTGCTAATTGAATCTACAACTACTCAAGGGTGTCCTGGTCCTAACCCTCTTTCCCCCAAAAATATAAGAACTGTTAAGAGAAATAAAACCTCTTTTATATTCAAGAAGTGTCTGGTGCCCAATAACTTTGTCCACCTTGCACCCACTATGCCTCACAATCCACCATATACAGAAGGATGTCAGCTATCTTTGGCCTGCAAAGTTCTCAATAGATTGAATAAGGCCAGAGACCTTGCTACAGATGAAAATGATTCTTCTAAAGCCAAACTGGTTAAACTCAAAAAGCAAATGTTCTGCGCTCTCCTTACCTAATACAAATATTGCACCTGTACCCTTTTTTACCTTGCATTCAGACCACAGACAATCCTGTAACCCCAGCACACTATAATTTTCCACCTAAATGGAATCTACACTATTTTCAATCATTTTTAAAGGCTAAGTTCACCTTTAAAATATATATATATATATATATATATATATATATATATATATATATATATATACTAGGTTTGTGCAATCTGTTTTGTAACAAATTGAAATTCGGCCGAATTTTGCATCTTTCGGACATTCAGATGCATCCGAATGTCTGAAAAAAAAAAAATAACGAATTTCAACGAATACGAAAGAAATTATAGTGGATATAACAAATTAATTTGATATGATTCAGTAATTCATTAAAGATCTAATGAAACAAAAGGTCAACTCAAAGTAAATCTTAAGCCTCATACACACGATAGGACTTTGTACAAACTTTCCCTTGGATTTTTGTACAAAGGGCATTGGCCATAAGTTTGTATTGCATACACACGGCAGAACTTTTTCAGCCAACTTTCACCAAATCACGTGGTTTTTCAGCTCTTTACCACCACCCTTTAGTCAACTTCTGTATTGTTGTCTGATATTGTGTCAATCTCGCCGCTTTTATCGGCGAGATTGACACCTTGCGAGCCAGATTCACACTGATGCGGGAATCCGACTTGGATCCCCGCCAATGCCAGGCACTGTGTTTGGTATGAATCATGAGGGGGAACTCCATGCCAAATTTTAAATAAAAAACCGGCATGGGTTCCCCTCCAGGGGAATACCAGGCCCTTAGGTCTGGTATGGATTTTAAGGGGAACCCCTACGCAGAAAAAACGGCGTGGGGGTCCCCCCAAAATTCATACCAGACCCTTATCCGAGCACGCAGCCCGGTCGGTCAGGAAAGGAGGTTGGTATGGGTGAGCGCCCCCCCCTCCTGAACCGTACCAGGCCGCATGCCCTCAACATGGGGGGTGGGTGCTTTGACGTTGATGAGGACAAGGGCCTCTTACCGACATCCCTGGCCATTGGTTGTCGGGGTCTGTGGGCAGGGGGCTTATCGGGATCCGGGAGCCCCGTTTAATAAGGGGGCCCCAGATCCTGGCCCCCCACCCTATGTGAATAAGTATGGGGTACATCGTACCCCCATCCATTCATCTAGGGGAAAAAAGCGTCAAGAAAAAAAACACACTACACAGGTTTTTATAGTAATTTATTAGACAGTTCCGGGGGTCTTCTTCTGACTTCGGGGGTCTTCTTCCAACTTCACCACTCTCTCCGGCCTCTTCTCCCGGTATCCGGTTCTTCTCCTGTTCTCCGGCCTCTTCTCCCGGTGTTCGACCTCTTCTCCCGGTGTCCGGTTCTTCTGCCGGCTCCTCTGCTATCTTCTGCCGCTCTTTCTCTTCTTCCGATGTTGACACGATGCTCTCTCCTGCTGTAATGCTGTGTGCCGGGGCATGCTGGGACTGTGACGTCATAAGGGGGCGGGGTCACCGCCTATATAAGTAATTGCGGATCGCTCACACAGCATTACAGCGGGAGAGAGCGTTGTGTCAACATCAGAAGAAAAGAAGAGGGAAGAAGACAACGTAGAAGACCGGGCCACTGCTAGCAAAAGAGCAGCAGAAGATAGCGGAGGAGCTGGCAGAAGAACCGGACACCGAGAGAAGAGGCCAGAGAGAGCGGAGAAGAACCGGACACCGGGAGAAGAGGCCAGAGAGAGCGGAGAAGAACCGGACACTGGGAGAAGAGGCCAGAGAGAGCGGAGAAGGACCGGACACCAGGAGAAGATGCCAGAGAGACCCCCGAAGTCAGAAAAAGACCCCCGAAGTCGGAAGAAGACCCCGGAGCTGCCTAATAAATTACTTTAAAAACCTGTGTAGTGTGTTTTTTTATTGACACTTTTTTTTCCCTAGGTGAATGGGTAGGGGTACGATGTACCCCATACTCATTCTCATAGGGTGGGGGGCCGGGATCTGGGGGCCCCCTTATTAAAGGGGGCTCCTGGATTCTGATAAGCCTCTCGCCCGCAGACCCTGACAACCAACGGCCAGGGTTGTCGGGAAGAGGCCTTTGTCCTCATCAACATGGGGACAAGTTACTTCGGGGTGGGGGGCCCGCAGGGCTCCCCCAAAGCACCCAACCCCCATGTTGAGGGCATGCGGCCTGGTACGGTTCAGGAGGGGGGGGGCTCGCTCATCCCAACCCCCTTTCCTGACCGACCAGGCTGCGTGCTCGGATAAGGGTCTGGTATGGATATTGGGGGGCCCCCACGCAGTTTTTTCGGCATAGGGGGTTCCCCTTAAAATCCATACCTGACCGAAGGGCCTGGTATTCCCCCAGAGGGGAATTCCCTCTCACGCCCGCCGCAGTAGGAAAATGTGTTTTTCCTATTGCAGCCAACACGAGATGTACAGTACCCTGTCAAAGAGAACCAGCGCGATCCCATTCTCGTGGCTGCGTACTGTAGTTTGTACAAAAGTCCGATGGTTTTGTGTATACACGATCAGACTTTGCTCCATCACACTTTTGTTACCGGAAAGTTTGTGCGTTCGCACAGCCAACAAAAGTCCGATGGAAATAGAAAAGGGTTGTCCGATGGAGCGTACACACGGTCGGATGTTGCTCCAAAACAGCTAATTTGCATGTTTGTTGTAAAAAAGTCTGATCGTGTGTACAGGCCTTTACAGTCCAATCAGCTGATTAATTTTGTGCTGGAGGGTGGATTACTGGCACAGTGCATTCCTGAGAACTGAGTGAGAAGGGTGTTGTATTATATTTGAGCAGAGGAGAAGAGATACAGACTTCAGAATAAATAGTCTCCTGGTGCCATTTTGGGAGAGATAAACACGTTGCTGGCATTTTGATGGAGATGGAATAGAAGGGGCATGCAGGCACCATGTTGATGGAGACAAATAAAGGAAGTTTTAGGGTGCCATATAACAAGGGACAAACAGAGAGCCTTGGGGTGCCATACTGGGGGAGATAAGAGCGGTGCCACCCTATTTGTAGAGACCAATTAGGAAGTGCATCAAGGCACCATTTTTGTGTAGACCAAATAGATGAAACTTTTAGGCACCATGTTACAAGGGACAAAAACACAGTGTTTGTGGAGCCCACCTATGCCGAATTGTTTCTAAAAATGGGGGAGTAGTTCACTGGATGCATAATAAAGAGAAACACAATAATTAACAATATTAAGAAAGGGAGGGGGCTACTTGTGGAAAATGGATAAATAAAAATCAACGCAATGCATTACTGGGATATATAAAGACAAGAGCAATGTCCATAAATAATATATATGTAAAAAATATATCAGAATATAAAATAAGGATAAAATCATGTATATTAACCATAAAAAGGAAAGGACTTGGCAATGCATATTGAAAGAAAATATAATAAATAATAAATGAATAGTGAGTAAATGTTTAAGGCATAAATCAAAAATGTTTCACATTCAAGGGGTTTGGGAAAACATTCTACCTTGGAAACATCATTGGGTATTGCATTGATGACCCACACATGTAAATCTTTGGTCGATTTGCCTTTAAAGTATTGGGGAATGCTGTCTTCAACATCACCTAGTTCATTGAGACTCCTATGTCTCCCAAACCTCGCTCGTAAAGTGCAAATGGTCCTAACATCATACTGTATAACATGTCACGGGGCAGTCCATACAATAAACCACACAGTAGTTGCTGGAACACTTATAAAATTATTTAATGGTGAATGTTTTGCCATTCGCTGTGAACATTTTGGCCATGATTTACAAACTGGCAAGTTAGAAAGGATTTATTTTTGCAACTGAACATACCTACTACATTTCTGAATAAAAAAATGAAAAACATTTTTTCAGTATTTGGCTTTAAGTTACATAATCTTTATCAGTTGTGCAGTTCTTTCTAAAGTTTGCATAAAGAATGAAAAAAGAAAAACTAGCAATTGCGCAGGTTTTGCACCTTCAAGGCTTGTTCATACAAAAGGGAAAAACAGTTCCCTCAAATTGGGAATAACCACACTGAATGGCATTGCTGCGCTCTAATGTTCCCACTGGTTAATGAATCTGCACTATAACAACATAAAAGCAAAGAGCGCACAACTGCTCTAGTGTATTCCAGTTTATCTAAGCAATATAAAACCTTTTAAAATTCACTCACATAGTTTCAAAATATGATAGGCATATCTCCATCAGCCACAACTCCCCTCGATGGCCCCTGTAAGGTCTGGGTAGATAATCTTCCACTGAAAGTTGTAAGACACAAAAAACGGTCTTCGGAGTGCTAATGCTACTGCGCATACGCCCATTCCAGCCGGCGCCTCGCTCTGTTGCCTGAAGACCGCAACACGTAGAGGGGTGGAGAGACAGAGACACATGTTATGTTTGCACATCGACACATTTTGGAGACAAGGCTTACTTTGTCAAGTCATGCCCACCTTGCGGACACTCTGTATTATATACAGAAGAAACCAACTCCTCCCCAGCCCGAATCTTAAAGCGGCAATACTAAACCTGTGGAATTGGCTTTTAGGCACATTCTTTTTCCATATTGGGTGGTGGCAAGTCTTAGCTTGCATCTGAGTTGCCTGACATTGGTTTAAAATGGACTAGAGACGTGGTTTTATCACTTTGTGAAATAAGTACAAGAAATACTAGGCAATCGTTATCAAAAACATAGGTGAAAGAGAATCCAAAGTTGTTGTTGATATAGTGCTTCACAAAATAATTTATGGAAGGTGGGGGCCACCCCAGGTGACCAAGATGTCATCAATATACCCTCCAAAATAAATAATGTGCCAGGACAATAGATTATTGTTATAAATGTGATGGTGTTCCCACAGTCCCATTGCCAGATTGGCACAGCTGGTTGCAAAATTTGCATCCATCTCCATGCCCTTTGTCTGTAGGTACTCTCAAATTGGAAATAATTATGAGTAAGACAGAATGCTGTGGAGTTCAAGATGAGTTCAAGATGAAGTTATAGCTGGAAAAAAAGAAAAATTACTTTGTGACAGGCTTGACTATGAATCCAATTCAGTTTATGTTTGGAGAAATAGCGCCACGGTTTAACTCTTCACGTGGGGTGCAGTACACTCATTACACGTCACAGATTTAAATATTTTATTTATCGGATATTCACTAAGTGGCAGCTATAGTTAGGTGATACCAACCAGGTGATAATCATTATCAAGGTTGACTTTCCAAGGCGCAGTGGTGGTTAACTAAGTATAGGGTGGATATTATATCTAGGAGAACCGTGCATTTATATGTTTGGAGAAAACCTGAACATTTTGGGATGCTTAAAGATGAAGTCCATGCTAAAACTAAAATCCCTGCATCTATAGACACCCACAAACTAACACTAACCTATCTAGCCCTGTAAAGTAAAAATTAGTATACACACCTTTTCTGAAGCCAATCCGACCCAATCCCCAGTGGCGGAAGCTCTGCAAAGGACACGGCCAATAACGGCTGTGAAATGAATGGGAAGTGGCGAAGCCACGGCTGACAGCTCAGCGTGGGATCGGGTCGGATCAGCTTCAGAAAAGGTATGTATACAAATTTTTTTTTACAGGGCTAGATAGGTCAGTGTTAGATTGTGGGTGTCTATGGATGCAGGGATTTTAGTTTTAGCATGGACTTCCACTTTAATAAAAGGAACAAAAACAACTGGCCGGGATGGCGTTATCAAAAAAGTCAGCATTTCAGACATGAAAAATACGATTTTGGATCAAACCCTGGCAATGTCTGTTGCTGATTCATCAACTGATTCTGATGATAGAGATTGGTAGATTTAGAGATATCAGACAAGGACAGCCACAGCGTTTAAACGAGCAGCCAGAGAGTGTCAATAAGGAAAAAAAAAACAGATGAAAAAACGTATAAGAAAACCTGACGAGAAGACAAGAAGAAAAGAAGATATGGTTGGCAGGGACCATTACCCCTTGAGAAGACCCCAACAAAAGCATTAAACAATGTTTTAAACCTGTCTCAGAGGGCACTGACCAAGGTTGATCTCTCTTTGCTCTCTAAGGAGAAACTTTTCTTTCAGGCCATTTCAACTTGTTTGACACTATTTTGGATCTGAATAAGTTTGCATGTTCCCTTACTTTACGTAAACACTATTTTGGTGATATTAAAGATAAGCAAAAATAGGATTAACGTGTCTCACAAGTTGATCTTGAGTTCCATTTTAGGGATCAGTGCAATTTATGTGATTTGATTGATCAGACCCATGATTCTCGATTAGAGGGGGAGGATCAGGGATCTATGGTTTCGGTTTCATTTAAATCCCATTCAGATTTTTACCCTATCCAATCTAGAGGTAATGAGATGGATCGTTTACAGAAAGCACAGGAACAGGAACTTACTAGACTGGCTTCATGTGTGGTGTCTGGAGGATGTGTTCTGAACAACATCCTGAGTACTGTGGAAAAATGTTTACTTGAGCAGTTAAGATAAGAGTTCTCTATAGTTATAAAGAATTCCGACAAAGGGGAGTTGGTTGTTGTTCAGGATGCAGACACATACAGGTTGGAATCCTTGAGACAGCTCTAAGATGATGCCACGTACCAGAAACTTAGGAAAGATCCCATTGGTGAATTTCGATTGGCACTCGCTGCTTTAGTTCATAAGGGTATAAGACCTGGTGTTTTATCAATGCAGGAGGGAGATATATTGATACCTGATGCACCCATTGAGCCTATCTTTCATCATCTACCCAAGACTCACAAGGGATTGAACCCCCTTGTGGATAGGCCCATTGTGGCTGGTATTGGGTCTTTGAATGAGAGAATGGAACAATGGTTAGACCACCAACTCCAGCCTTTAGTTGTTAGGTTGCCCAGCTATTTGCGTTACACAGAACGTTATTAAGACTTTGTCAGGATTAGGGATGAGCTTCAAGTTCGAGTCGAACATCGCCTGTTCGGTTGTTCGTCGAATTGCGAACGTTATAGGCCATTCACGCCAAATTTGAGTGGCGCGTCACGGCCCATAATTCACTGCAGCATCACAGTGCATTGCTGGCTGATGATTGGCCAAGCTTGCACTATGACCTGCATGCTTGTCCAATCACAGCACCGTCTGTACAGAGAGCCTTAATTGCCCAAAGCCATGGTAGCTTTGGCCAATTATGGCTCAGGGGGTTTAGTACATGTCCCACACTATATAAGGCCGCCTGCGTGGCGGCCTTGTGTAGTGTGTTGCTGCGGTGGAGAGAGATAGACACAGAGACAGTGTCATTTGATTTAAGTTAGATAGAGTAGGCAGGTGAGTCAGTTTGCTGCACTTACAGTGTATTGTGTATATATATGCATCCTAGGTGTCATGTGTGTATATATATATATATATATATATATATATATATACACTGTATTCAGTTTAGCTAGATCCGTTCCTGTTATTCTCTTCCTAATATATACTGGCAGGCAGGTGTTTTTACAGTATTTACAGTATTTACAGTTAGTGTACTGTGTCCTTTGCACAGTGTGCACCTAATGCTAGCTGAAGACAATTGCTGGTGTTCTTCTGATCCTATTAATACCACAGGCAGGCAGCTGCAGTATTTACAGTTAGTGTACTGTGTCCTCTGCACAGTGTGCACCTAAAGCTACCTGAAGACAATTGCTGGTGTTCTGATCCTATTAACCTCCCTGACGGTATTCCTGAGTGTGGCTCGGGCTCAAATTCCAGTACCATTAGCGGTAACTCTGAGCCACACCCAGGATTACATCTCAGGATCCTGGTGCAGGTTACTTACCTTGTCCCCAGGATCCTGCGATATCCCCCCTCTGTCTGTGGGCTCCATCCTCTGCCCGAAGCCTCTCTGTGACAGGCTCTGTTCCCTGCGAGCTTCACGATGCACAGGGGTGGAGCCTGGCGGCAAATTCAAAAATTTACAAATCATAACACATACAGTACTGTATGAAATCATTTCACTTCCCTTTTGTCCCCAGTGCTTTGGCCCATGCCCTGCATGCATGCCCAGCTAGAGGAAGGCAGTAACGTGAGCCCAGAGAGAGGGGGTGATCAAGAAGGACAGCAATCTGACAGTCATGTTCCCCCAGCTGCAGCATACTGCCAGGTTTGCTCCAGTGATGAGCAGGGAGGGGGTGATGAGGAAGTTACTGACTCCATGTGGGTACCTGATAGGAGAAAGGAGGAGGAGGAGGCACATCTCCAACAAGGAAGGATGCCCTCCAGGGGCCTGCTTAAGGGCAGCATACCGACTGCATCACACCACAGAGCTCAGCATGTGCAGGGCGCTGCTGTCTCTGCGCTTTATTCCAAAAGTTCTTTGGTGTGGGCTTTTTTGAGACGAGTGAATCAGTTATTTGCAACATATGTCTCAAGCGTATCTCGTGTGGCCAAAACATTACCCGTTTGGGCACCACATGCTTGACCAGACATATGTCGACCTGCCATGCAGTTCGTTGGCAAGCGTACCTAAAAGACCCACACCAAAGAACAAAGCGGACCTCTCCTTGCTCCTCATCAGCTGGGATCTCCAACCCCACTATACCTTCAATCCTCTCTGAAACCTGCACTGAGAGGAATGAAGGTGTAGAATTAGGTGTGTCACAGCCAAGTACTTGCGGGCAATCTGCTACCGGTACACCGACGTCAGATCGTACCAGGCAAATTTCCCTGCCCCAGCTGCTGCACCGTCGAAAGAAGTTTGCTCCCAGCCATCTACATGCCCAGCGGTTGAATGCTAGCTTGGCAAAATTGCTAGCACTTCAACTGCTGCCTTTTCAGTTGGTAGACTCTGCCCCCTTCCGTGAGTTTGTGGAATGTGCGGTTCCTCAGTGGCAGGTTCCCAAACGCTACTTTTTCTCACGGAAGGCGATTTCGGCTCTCTACTGGCATGTGGAAGGCAATGTCTTGGCCTCGCTGGACAGGGTGGTCAATTGTAAGGTGCATATTACCACTGACTCATGGTCCAGCAGGCATGGACAGGGACGTTACCTATCTTTCACGGCACATTGGTTGACTCTGCTGGCAGCTGGGAAGGATGCAGGACAAAGTGTAGTAGTGAGTAGTTGTTCCACCACCACGCCTCCAAAATGCTACTACTGGTGATTCTGACACACCTCTCTCCTCCACCCCTCCTCTTCTTCTTCCTCCATGGCCTCTTCCTGTGCTTTGTCCTCGGAACCAGCGGTGCTCTGTAGGCATTCAAGGGGCTCCGCAAGTACGCAGGCAAAAAAATGCCATGCGTTGCTTGAGCTGGTGTGCTTGGGGGACAGGAGCCACACTGGGGCAGAGATTTTGTCAGCTCTGAAGGGGTAGACTCAGAGGTGGTTGACGCCACTCCAGCTTAAGCCAGGAATGGTGGTTTGCGACAATGGCACCAACCTCCTCTCTGCCCTTCGACAGGGACAACTGACCCATGTGCCCTGTTTGGCCCACGTCCTTAACTTGGTGGTGCAGCGGTTCTTGGCAGGTACCCGGGCTTACAGGATGACCTGAGGCAGGCCAGGAAAGTCTGTGTGCATTTCCACCGGTCATATAATGCCAGTGCTCGGCTGGCTGACCTCCAAAAGGAATTTAACCTGCCCAAGAACCGCCTAATCTGTGACATGCTCACCAGATGGAACTCAACGTTGGCCATGCTGCAGTGGCTGCACATGCAGCAGAGGGCCATGAATGAGTACCTGTGCTACTTTGGCACCAGGACAGGGTCAGGGGAGTTTGTTTTTTTCCCCACGCCAGTGGGCCATGATCAGGGATGCATGCACTGTCCTGTCACCATTTGAGGAGGCCACGAGGATGGTGAGCAGTGACAGTGCATGCATCAGTAACACTGTCCCCCTTGTCCACCTGTTGGAGCACACGCTGCGTGGAATAATGGACAGGGCACTTGAAGCAGAACAGAGGCAGGAAGAGGAGGACTTTCTTACCTCTCAAGGCCCCCTTTATCCCGACAGTGTTCCTGCGTGCCCGCCGATCACACAGGAAGAGGACGAGAAGGAGGAGGAGGAGAAGGAGGATTGTGTCAGCATGGAGGTGGAGCCTAGCACTCAGCATCAGCAGCAGTCTTTAAGGGATCATTTACATTCCCAAGAAACCCATGGACTTGTACGTGGCTGGGAGAAGGTGGCTGTGGATTATGTTGTCCTTAGTGACCCAGAGGACTCCGGACCGAATGCCTCAGCAAACCTACGCTGCATGGCCTCCCTGATCCTGCAAAGCCTGCGGAAGGATCCTCGTATTCCTGGTATCATGGAGAGGGATCATTTCTGGCTGGCAACCCTCCTTGATCCACGTTACAAGGGTAAGGTTGCGGACCTTATCTTGCCATCGCAGAAGGAGCAGAGAATGAAACATCTTCGGGAGGCCTTGCAGAAAGGTTTGTGCAACGCCTTTTCAGAGCCTGGGAGGTTACAATTTCCTGGTCCTCCTGGACAACGTGTTGCTGAGGCTTCGGTCAGTCACAGAAGGAGCTGTGGAGAAGGTGGCCATCTGACCGATGTGTTCAGACAATTTTTTTAGTCCACAACCCCAAGGTATGATCGGTTCCAGCAACCATTGCCAGCGTCTGATTCACATGGTGCAGGAATACCTAGGGCCAAGATCAGACTTGGACACTTTTCCCATTGAAAACCCTCTGGGTTACTGGATCTTGAGGATTGATCACTGGCCAGAGCTTGCACAGTATGCAATTGAGCTACTGGCCTGTCCTGCATTCAGCGTTCTTTTGGAACGCACATTCAGTGCTGCTGGAGGCTTTGTAATCGATCACAGGGTGCGCCTGTCCACCGACTCAGTCGATCGACTGACTTTCATAAAAATGAATCAGTCTTGGATCACCACCAGCTACCAAGCAGCTGATGCTGATGTAACCGAATAATTTTTTTTGAAATGTCAGATCCCTTCATGACTCAAGAGTGACTATCCTGTTATGCTGAGTGACTATCCTCTTCCTCCTTCAATGAACATGCTGATAGCTTGTAAGAACATTTTTGGTTCTGGGCACTGCCACCAGTGGCTAAGGCCCAATTTTTCAGCCCCTGTTTAACAGGGGCGTGTAATTACAATTTTTAAAGCAATACTTTGCAGCAGGGCTCATTCCTGCGCTCCAACTAGAGTATCTGTGAGGGGTTGCAGTGTTGTGGCACCAGTGCCTAAGGCCCAAATTTCTGCCCCTGTTCAACAGGCACATGTAATTACAATTCTTGATCTAATATTTCACAGCAGGGCCCATTCCTGCGCCTACCAAGGGTAACTGTGAGGGTTTACAGTGTTGTGGCAACACCACCACTACCACCACTAAAGGCCCAATTTTTCTGCCCCTGTTCAACAGGGACATGTAATTACAATTCTTGATCTAATATTTCACAGCAGGGCCCATTCCTGCGCCCAAGAGTAACTGTGAGGGCTTACAGTGTTGTGGCAACACCACCACCACCACCAAAGGCCCAATTTTTCTGACCCTGTTCAACAGGTGCATGTAATTACAATTCTTGATATAATATTTCACAGCAGGACCTGTTCCAGCGCCAACCAAGAGTAATTGTGAGGACTTACAGTGTTGTGGCACCAGCACCACCACCACCACCAAAGGCACAATTTTTCTACCACTGTTCAACAATGGCATGTATTTACAATTCTTGATCTAATATTTCACAGCAGGACGTTCCAGCGCCCACCAAATTTCTGCAGAGTATATAGGGCAGGCCCCTACTTTCAAACATCCAACTTACAAATGACTCCTACTTGCAAACGGAAGGAGACAACAGGAAGTGAGATGAAATCTACCCCTAGAAAGGAAAATTCTCTCCTGTAAGAGTTAATATGGGAAAAGCGTGTCTCCTCTCCACTGATACTTTATTACCAATCCTTGTTTCACTAAAAACCTCAAACTTTAAAAAAACATTTGTCATTGGGACAGAACGTGAGGTGAAATCTTCTGAAGAGGTGCACAGACAGCAAAACAAATGTTACAGGGGTGATAACCCTTCCTATGTTTCCCAAAAAGCTTAAAAATAGATTTTTTGGCTGAAGCTACACACCCATGCCATTTTTCTCAATGATTTTCATCCATATTGCCGGGACCAGACATTACATTAAAGCTGCAAGCAGTTTTAAATGACTTTTTTTCCTTCAGAAATGTCATTTTGTGATTTTGTGCAGGGACAGTTCTAAACACAGGGAACACGTGCCACTTCACAGGCATACTATAAACACCCCCCAGGTACAATATTTAAAGGAATATTTCACTTTAAGCATCATTAAAATTACTGCTCCCAAAAAAATAGCCGTTTTTTAAACTTTTTTTGCATGGATACATGTCCCCTGGGGCAGGACCCGGGTCCCCATACCCTTTTTAGGACAATAACTTGCATATTAGCCTTTAAAATTAGCACTTTTGATTTTGAACGTTCGAGTCCCATAGACTTTAACAGGGTTCTAAAGTTCGCGCAAACTTTCGGTCCGTTCGCAGGTTCTGGTGCGAACCGAACCGGGGGGTGTTTGGCTCATCCCTAGTCAAAATTGTGAGTGGATGGAGGGTGACATGTGGATCACATGTGATGTGTCCATCTATATTCTAGTTCATATTCTTCACTCTCTAGTAGGGATGAGCTTCGAGTTCGAGTGGAACTCATGTTCCACTCGAACATTGGCTGTTCGCCAGTTCGCCGAACAGCGAACAATTTGGGGTGTTCGTGGCAAATTCGAATGCCGCAGAACACCCTTTAAAAGTCTATGGGAGAAATTAAAAGTGCTAATTTTAAAGGCATGGTAAAATGCATGGTATTGTCATAAAAAGTGGGACATGGATCAATGCAAAAAAAGTTTTAAAAACTGACTTTTTTTCGGGAGCAGTGATTTTAATAATGCTTAAAGTGAAACAATAAAAGTGTAATATTCCTTTAAATTTCGTACCTGGGGGGTGTCTATAGTATGCCTGTAAAGGGGCGCATGTTTCCCGTGTTTAGAACAGTCTGAGAGCAAAATGACATTTTAAATGAAAAAAAGTCATTTAAAACTACTCGCGGCTATTAATGAATTGCCGGTCCGAAAAATACACATAAAAGTTCATTGATAAAAATAGCATGGGAATTCCCCACAGGGGAATCCCAAACCAAAATTTTAAAAAAAATGGCGTGGGGGTCCCTCTAAATTCCATACCAGGCCATTAAGTAACGGTGACCCCGCCCCCCTCTGACGAATGCCACAGAGAAGTCCCTGTCAAGTCCCCCTGTGTCAGAGGGGGGCGGGGTCACCGGGTGGCCCCGCCCTCCATTATTTCAGAACTATCAGAAGACGAGAAGCGTCACACAGCGGGAGCCTCCCATCATGGTGGATGCGGAGCGGCCAGAGAAGAAGGGAAGAAGACGCCACAGAGGAAGATGCCGGACGAGAACACCGGAGGAAGAACCAGAAAAACCAGAAGAAGAAGAAGATGGAGGAAGAAACCAAAGGAAGATAGAAGATAGAAGGAAGAAGATAGAAGATAGAAGAAAGAAGAAGCATTTAAATAAGGGAATTGCCAAAAACTGTCTCTTGTCATTTTTAACATGTTTGACACTTTTTTGTGAAATGGTAGGGGTAAGTACCCCCTTACCATTTCACACAGGAGGGGGGCCGGGATCTTGGGGTCCCCTTGTTAAAGGGGGCTTCCAGATTCCGATAAGCCCCCTACCTGCAGACCCCCACAACCACCGGGCAAGGGTTGTGGGGATGAGGCCCTTGTCCCCATCAACATGGGGACAAGGTGCTTTGGGGGGCTATCCCAATGGGGCTATCCCACCCTCCCAATGTTGAGGGCAAGTGGCCTGGTACGGTTCAGGAGGAGGGGCGCTCTCTTGTCCCCCCCTCTTTTCCTGCGGCCTGCCAGGTTGCGTGCTCGGATAAGGGTCTGGTATGGATTTTTGGGGGACCCCCACGCCATTTTTTTTTTAAATTTTGGCACGGGGTTCCCCTTAAAATCCATACCAGACCTGGTATGGAATTTAGGGGGACCCCGCCATTTTTTTTTTTTTTTTGGTTTGGTTTGGGGGTTCCCCTGTGGGGAATTCCCATGCCGTTTTTATCAATGAACTTTTATGTGTATTGTCAGACCGGCAATTCATTAATAGCCGCGTGTAGGTTTAAATGACTTTTTTTCCTTTGAAATGTCATTTTGCTGTCAGACTGTTCTAAACACAGGAAACATGCGCCCCTTTACAGGCATACTATAGACATCCCCCAGGTACGAAATTTAATCCTGCAGCTTTAATATATATATATATATATATATATATATATATATATATATATATATATATATATATATGTATATATATACATACATGTAGCGCAAGGGTTTTTGCTACTTATCTTACTATGTAAATAATGTGATGTTCTTTAAATAAGAGTTTGGCTCCCTCTAGTGTCCATTCTATTTAATGTTATTAAGACTTTTGTTTGGTTTTATTAAGCCATGATACAAGGGAGATGTGGAAGATGTAGTGAAGGAGGAAGTGACTCATGTGTTAAAACTCAGTCTGTGAATTACTTACCCACAATGCTCAATTCACCTACCCACAAGGCCAAGTCACCGAACAGCCTGCTGGGTAAGCAAATAAAAGGGACAGGTGTGGCATGTTTCCGGCCTCTTGGGATACCATCAAAGCCTGCCTGCAGGGAAGTCTGTGAGTGGCCGACAGACTGTGGCCTGGAAGGCGCGGAGCGGAATCATTTGGAATCATTTGGCCTCTGAGGAGCCCCGGAGCACAGTCAGCTGGACCAGTGTGCGGATGGACTGGAGGATCCAAGAATTCTAAAGATTTCCTGCATTACAGTTACATCAGCCATCAGTGGGAGCATCGCGGTGTGACGGCGCAAGCTCGGAATGTTGGTGAGCGAGCACTTGCCCAGATAATTACAGTGCACTGTTGCTATTTAAACTAGTTCCAGACAGTGGCTGGGATCTGTAGTCCCACAGGAGTGAGTTCATTCAGACATAAACTGTGTGCAGTACAACTTCAAGGTTGTTTTCTCTGTACTGCAAAGTTAATATTGAGTTGAAACCTTTATTAAAGAAAAAGCTCTGCAAGTGTATTCTATGTGCACACTTTCAGTTACTAGCACATCAGTTCTATTATTAATTTACTACCTACTTGTTTCCTTACCTGGATTTACAAACACTGCAGTATAATCTAATTAAGCTAGCTGAAGAGGAAGAAGAAAAGAGACTTTTTGTCATTTCCTATACAGCATCACAACTTCAGGTTCACAGAACTGAACAGTGTACTGCAGTCTAGGGGGAGCCACTGAGTACATTATATGGACAAATGTATTGTATTTCACTGCTGAATGGTGCTTAATATTTTTTTCTGCAGGTTTGGTGTGTGCTCTGAGGTAGGAGTGGGAAGGTGCTCACTATCAGGGCTTTATCTGCATATGCTCCTCAGGTGACCATTGAGTTTTGGTTTTCATATACACCTCGATTGTTATTACTTTCATTCTTTATATTGGAATCACCCCTGTGTTTAATGTACAAAACAAGTTTATTTCACTAAACTGTTTATGTGGTTAATTTACAATTTGTGTGAGACTCTGTCTATTACTATAGCTGGTGGAGTAACGAAGACCAAGGTGACGATAAATATAGTACAGTGTGTTATTACTGTGCTTCTTTTTACCACTGGGTCTTACACTAACATTGCTATACAGTTCTGCCAGGGGGGTTGAGCCATTATCTGGGGTTGAGAGGCAGAGTGCAGGCCCAATCAATTATCAGCAGCTCCTTAGAGGGTCAGTGCTACATGTGGGGGCTCATCTGGGATTTCTGTGACTCTGCCATCAACCCTCCCCACAGAGGGTACCCCTATAAGCACCAGAATGGATCCCACCACTCTGATTTAGTGGTGCGATTGAGCTCCCAGGTGAGGCCTGGGAGGAAGAACAAGTCAGACAAGTGGTAAAGGCCCTGTCCCCAGACAGAAAGGTGTGGGTGATTGACGTCAGGACCGATCGTAAGACCTCTCGCACTCATGCACTGTTGGAATGGAGAAAGGGGGTTCCAGAAAACTTCAAAGGTACAAGTGTAGAACTGGCTAATAAAACAAAGTTCTGCCTAACCCACCCTGAGGGTCCAGGTGAAAGCCCTACCAGCTCCAGACAATAGGAGTAAGCGGCCAGCAAAGTCCATTTCCAGCTAACTCCAAATAAAGGTGGGGTAGAGCCCTTATTGAAGAAGAAGAGGGATCATGCTGAAACAGACAGCACCCACAAGAGAGATCCCCAACCAGGGCAGCCATTAACCGAGTAAGCAACAGTATCACAGTATACAAAAGAGGTTCCAGGAGACCTCCAGACTGATGGCGAAGCAGATCAGAGAGCTAAACACTAAGAGCAAGAGTCCAAGGGACAGTCATCCAAAACAGGGATCTGTTTCGGTCATACAGAGACCTCCACATGGTAACCTGCCAGAGGTGACGATCAGGAAGGACTTTAAGATTGAAGGTCAGATAGGTGAAAAGGAACAGAAAGACAAGCTGTCCTACACAAACCTAATGCATCAGATCGAAGTGGGAGTTCACAGATGGTATCCCGAATCTGAGATTGTGGAAGCTGTAGTTAAAGCAATTAGCCCCGGCCTAAATCTCAGAAGTATGCTGGAGATGAAGAATGGCCTGACCCTAGTACAACTAAGGAAGATATTAAAAAGCCATTACAAGGAAGAAAATGCTTCTGAACTTTATCACCAATTGATAAATATGGCACAGGACAGTAGAGAAACTCCTCAGAATTTCCTGTTCAGGGCTATTGAGTTGAAGGACCGCCTGTTGTTAGTATCACAGGGAGAAGACTTGGATGAACACCTCAGGACTGAGCTGATACAAAAGAAATTTTTAAGGCCAGTGAGTACAGGAAGTGATTACATCAAGTTCCAGTTAAGGCAGTACTTGGACGATCCCTCTATTTCAGATGAAGTGCTCATAGAGGAAACTAATGAAGCAGCCAACATGGAGATGGAAAGAGAAAAGAAGCGGAAGAAAGTTCAGCCCAACAACTCATTGAAAGGAGATGAATGTCAGCCCAAAGTCTCCCAGTGTCCTCAAGAACCCAGTGTCCTGACAGTGACCACGACCCAATGGTTTGGTCCCCATGTACCCAACATTCTTCAAGGAGAGATTCCGAATTGGAAAACCTGATGCTTCAGATACAAAGAGAGATGTTAGAGATGATGGCCCTGGTGAGAGCAAAACTAACTATTCCACAGAGTGAGGAAGTTTCGGTACCCAAGAAACCGTCAAACCCCACAGTTGCTCGGGTTAAAAAGCCAGAAAACCAAGGGATCTGTTTCAACTGTGGAGGAGTTGGACATTATTGCAAAGTGTGCCCAAGTCCAAACCGAGGGACACTACACCAAGAGCCAGCGGGAAACTCCAGAGGGCCCGTTGAAGGAGTCAACCGGGTGCCCTGCTGCATTAGCTAACTCCAGACAACCAAACAAAGCAAGAAGACCTCAGGAGCAGTCAAAACCCTCAGAGAAGGCTCCCATTGTTGCCTCTGAGCGACTCAGTAACTCATTACCCACAACCGGGGATGCCCAGCATTGGAGAGTCAATGCATACTAGACTCCCAGAGCTCAACCAGGGCCCAAGCAGGATCAGAATCTCCGCAAGAGAGGAGTCAAGATACGACTCACCGAACAGGCCCAATCTGCAACTTCCCACAGGTTTCCTTCCAAGCTAGTGGGACCTTCTCCAGTTTTCTCCATCCAGGTAGAGGGAATCTATACCAAGGCCCTCTTGGATACCGGAGCTCAGATGACTCGTCTCTACAGGGGCTTCAACGACAAGCACCTCAAACACTTGCAGCTACAGAAGTTAGAAGAGCTGGAGATTTGGGGCCTCGGGACTCAGAACCTCCCCTATGATAGCTACCTACCAATCAAGCTGGCCTTTGACCCCTCCATAGCAGGAAAGGCAGAGACCTTTGACACATTGGCAGAGATCTGTCCTCATCCTCCAGGGGCTGGGAAAAGTTCCCTCATCATAGGGACTAATACTGATCTCGTGAGAAGGCTGCTAGTACCTCTTATTCAAGAGCAGAGCACTTCAAACCCCAGTGTGTACCCTTTGCTGAGACAAGCCTATCAGCGCCTGGTGCAGGAAGAAAAGGTCCCAGCAGAAGGAGTGGGAAAAATCTGGTGGTTGGACCGGAATGAGAAGACATTACAGCCAGGTGAGCTAGTCTGTTTGAGAGCGTCTGTCAAGTTGAATTGGAAACAGCCAGGCCCTTTCATTGTCCTTGAAGTGGACAGTCAAAAGGAAGACAGAGGTTTGGAGATAATTCCAGAGGTGATCTCAACCCGGGCACTACAGAGAAGTTACGGAAGGGCCTCAGTCAGTGTTCGCAACATAACAGCCTCACCTGTGAAGATGCCAGCTCGGATGTTACTGGGGCAAGTAAACCCAGCCTCTCCAGTCTCCCCATGCGATTTGGGGTGTGATAGAAAAGATGAAATCCCTGTAGAAGAGTTCTACCCAAAGAATGCTCCTCTCACACCTGCCTGGATGGAAAGGGCCAAGACTCAGCTCCTAAGATGGTTAGCTGCTTTCTTGAAGAGTGAGTATGACATTGAGCACACAAAAAGTGCTCAACACCGGATCTGCCTGGAGGAAGACAAGCCTTTCTGAGAAAGAGTCAGATGGATTCCTTTGGGGGACTTGGAAGACCTCTTGGAGTCCATATGCCTCCCCAATAGTGGTAGTAAGGAAAAGGATTGGGTTATTATGTTTGTGCATTGACTACAGGACACTGAACTGAAGGACCATTCCTGACCAATATACCACACCCAGGATAGAAGATGCCCTACAGAGCCTGTCAGGGGCAAAGCAGTTCAGCATGCTGGATCTGAAAAGTGGATACTATCAAATCCCCATGCACCTTGAAGATAAAGAGAAGACCTCTTTCATTACCCCTGTGGGATTCTTTGAGTTTGAGCGCATGCCGCAAGGTCTCTCTGGCACCCCAGCCACTTTCCAGAGATTGACGGAGAAGACTGTAGGTGACATGAACCTGATTGAAGTATTGGTATACCTAGACAATATCATTGTGTTTGGCAAGACTTTGGAAGAGTATGAAGAGCACCTGGAGAAAGTCCTGAAGTGGCTCCATGATGAAGGCCTGAAGCTCTCCGTGGAAAAGTACCAGTTCTACCAACCTTCAGTCAATTATCTGGGCCACATCGTGTCTTCCGAAGGAGTGGCCACAGAGCCTCAGAAGCTGGAAGCTGTCACCTCTTGGCCGAGACCCACTAATGTGACTGAGCTTAGGTCATGGGATTCTGCTCGTATTACTGGAGATTTGTTGAGGGATTTGCTAAGATAGCTTGCCCACTCACTGAGCTATTGAAGAGGGAGGAAGGCGATGATCCAGACTCAGTCAAGTCTGTAAAACCAGCAGGAGGGGCCAGGAAGCCCAAAGAGTCCATACAAGAGCAGTGGACCACCCAGTGTGAAGAGGCTTTCAAGCAGTTAAAGTGGAGTCTCAGAACTGCCCCAGTTTTGGCCTATGCAGATCCAACTAAGCCATACGAACTGCATGTAGATGCCAACCGAGATGGGCTGGGCAGAGTGCTGTACCAGGAGCATGACGGACAGTTAAGGCCTGTCGCTTACGTGAGTCAGAGTTTGGCACCCGCTGAGAGGAATTACCCCACCCACAAGCTTGAATTCCTGGCCTTGAAGTGGGCAGTAGTGGACAAACTGAGAGACTACTTATATGGGGCAGAGTTCATAATCAAAACAGACAACAACCCTCTCACATACCTGCTCACTACTGCAAAGCTGGATGCCACTGGTCATAGATGGTTGGCCGCTCTATCAGGTTTTACCCTCAGTTTGAAGTACCGGTCGGGAGTCGGAAACAAGGATGCAGATGCTTTGTCGAGAAGACCCCACTGTTCCTGAGACTCCCCAGAGGAATTAACCCAGCTCACCCCTGAAGGAGTGAGGGCCCTTTGTGAAGGGATGGAACAGCAAGCAAGAGGTGGGGCCAGGGCTGAAGAAATTGGAGTGTCGGCTGCTGGAGTGCCCAGATGCTATTGCAACATTACCCAAGTCGGAGATGAAGGTCTGCCAAAGCTTACTAAAAAGGATCTGCATAGGGACCAGTTGGAAGACCCCCTCTGCAGCTTGGCATTGAAGGCACTGGAGAGCCAACATCCCAACTTACTTCTTACTGACTAATTAAAAGAAGGCCGTTTATTACACCGAGAGTGGGATCGGTTGCAGTTGCAACAAGGGGTGGTCTACCGAAGGGGCCCCTCTGAAGATCCTGAAGAGAAACGGCAGTTGTTCTTACCAGAGAAACATAGAGAGAAGGTGTTGATCGCTTTGCATGATCAGCATGACCATCTAGAGTCCGAGAGGACTTTCCAACTTGTGAGAGACAGATTCTATTGGCCCTACATGAGGACTGAAGTCGAGAGTTACTGCCATTCTTGCCTTAGATGTATTCAAAGAAAGACTTTACCTCAACGAGCCACCCCAATGGGCCATCTGGAGAGTCAAGGACCACTGGATCTGGTGTGCATTGATTTTCTATGCTTGGAGTCCGACCTGAGTGGGCAGGGAAACGTCCTGGTGATAACCAACCATTTCACCTGTTAAGCCCAGGCATTTCCCACAAGAGATCAACAGGCATCTACGGTGGCCAAAATCCTAGTAGAAAGATTATTTGTCCATTATGGTCTACCACAGCGTATCCACTCAGACCAAGGGAGAGACTTTGAGAGTAGTCTCATTAAAAGACTCTTATGCCGTGTACACATGACCGGACTTTTCAACCGAATTGGTCCAACAGAACGAATCCGTCTGACAATTCGATCGTGTGTGGGCTTCATCGGACCTTTTCTGTCGAAAAATCTGTTGGACTTTAGAAATAGAACATGCTTCAAATCTTTACGACGGACTCGAGTCCGATCGAAAAATCAGTTCATCTGTATGCTAGTCTGACGGACAAAAAAGACACAAGGGCAGCTATTGGCTACTGGCTATGAACTTACCTATTCTAGTCCGGTCGTAAGTCATCACATTCGAAACGATCGGACTCTGGTGGGATCGTGTGTAGGCAAATCCATTTAGTTGGAACTCCATCGGAACTCCGTCGAAAAGTCCTTCGGAGTTTAGTCCGTTGAAAAGTCAGATCGTGTGTACACGGCATTAGATTTGTTGGGCATCCAGAAATCCAGAACTACTCTTTACCATCCTCAAGGAGATCCTCAACCAGAGAGATTCAACTGAACTCTCTTAAACATGTTGGGAACTCTAACCTCTGAGCAAAAACAACACTGGAGTAAGCACATAGCAGCCATAGTGCGCACTTACAACAGTACTACAAGTGATGCCACAGGATACTCTCTATACCGCTTGATGTTTGGACGAGAAGTCCGGCTACCAGTGGATCTAGCTTTTGGCACATCTCTGGACCATACCTCAGCAACTTCTCACAGAGGGTATGTGGACAGACTGCGGAGAAGCCTGAAGACTGCCTACGATAAGGCTCAAGCTGCATCAGATGGAACAAGAGAAATTTTGATCTCAGGGTGCAGATATAAGACCTACAACCAGGAGACAGAGTGTTGTTGAGGAATCTGGGTATACCTGAGAAGCAAAAATTGGCTGATCATTGGAAGTCACAGCCTTATGTTATATGTAAACAACTCCCAGGGCTGCCGGTGTACCAGATTCGGCCAGAAGGAAGTACAGGGCCATTAAAGAGTTAGCATTGAAACCACCTTTTTCCTCTATCAGAAGCAGTCCGGGTAACCCCCCAGCAGGATTTACCATCCACCTCCACCACCTCTCAGAGACCTCGACCAATGACTAGGTCCCAGTCTAGGCCTCTTGCTACAAATGATGAAGGCAGCGAGGAAGAAGAGATGGGAATAGGCTGGTTGTGGTCATCACACACGCCAGAGGTTGGTACCAATCTTTTCCTTTGCACAAAGGTGACGGACAGTGGAATTCTTCGACCAGAGGCCCCTGAATTTGTGCCACAAAATAGGCCTTCTGAAGATCCTGAAGACTCTCCACACTCCGTGCAGTAAACAGACTCTGAGGGTTCTTTGTCTTTCAGTGAAGCTGAGATACAAGATACTGAAGTACCAGAGGCTGAGGTGGAGAAGGACAGTATCAGTGTGCAGATAGCACCAAAACCCAAAGAACAAAGAACAAAGAGAATTATTCAACCACCCAAGAGACTGACCTATTATGTGCTTGGAAAAATGCTCAGAGGAGATTTGTCCTGCTGCAAAAGAACTTCTAAGATGCCTGGTCCCTCTACTGCTAATTTAGTGGAGGACAACCCCGTCTCACTCCCTGGCATATCTATACAAGACACCACAGTGTCAGTAACAGGTGTACAGAACAGTCTTCCTTCACATGATAATTGGTGGGAGGCTCCTCTGTCAGTTCTATGTCATCGCTTGAATGCAAAAACATGTAACAGGTCACGAATTTTGAATATCTTTGGGGACCAAAGATTCAAAGCAGAGGGAGTATGTAGCACAGGGGTTTTGCCACCTAACTTACTATGTCAATAATGTGATGACTTGTGTTTGGTTTCATTAGGCCATGATACAAAGCATTGTGGGAGATGTAGTGAAGGAGGAAGTGACTCATGTGCTAAAACTCAGTCTGTGAACTACTTACCCACAATGCTCAATTCACCTACCCAAAAGGCCAAGTCACCGAAGAGCCTGCCGGGTAACGGACAGGTGTGGCATGTTTCCGACCTCTTGGGACGCCATTCAAAGCCTGCCTGCAGGGAAGTCTGTGTGTGGCCGACAGACTGCGGCCTGGAAGGCACGGAGCGGAATCGTTTGGCCTCTGAGGAGCCCAGTCAGCTGGACCAGTGTGCGGATGAACCAGAGGATCCAAGATTTTTAAAGATTTCCTGCATTATAGTTACATCAGCCATCAGTGGGAGCATCGCGGTGTGAGGGCGCAAGCTCAGAACGGACTGAGACATCAGAAGGAGAGCCTTGCAAGCATCTGGACCTGTGTTGGTGAGCGGGCACTTGCCCAGATAAATACAGTGCACTGTTGCTATTTAGTTCCAGACGGTTGCTGGGATCTGTAGTCCCACAGGAGTGAGTTCATTCAGACATAAACTGTGTGCAGTACAACTTCAAGGTTGTTTTCTCTGTACTGCAAAGTTAATATTGAGTTGCAACCTTTATTAAAGAAAAAGCTCTGCAAGTGTATTCTATGTAACTTTCAGTTACTTTCAGTTACTAGCACATCAGTTCTATTATTAATTTACTACCTACTTCTTTTCCTTACCTGGATTTACAAACACTGCAGTATAATCTAATTAAGCTAGGTGAAGAGGAAGAAGAAAAGAGACTTTTTGTCACGTACCTGGTAGGAGTCTGAAATGACGAGGTCAGCCTCTCTTGTATCTCCAATCCAAGCCCCACTGAAGATGGAACAGATGGTGGCAAGGATCAGGAGGAACATGAGTGCCTGTGAATGCTGCGTGCAGAAATTGCCGGAAGTGTTGCAGACTGGGAAGTGCAGGCAGGGTTTCTGGTGAGGAGCTGGAACCAGCAAAGCTGAGAGGATGGACGGCCAGCACAGGTACTCGGAAACAGCGTGTAGCCAAACAGGAGACAGGAGCGAGGTCATCAGGTAAGCCGGGTTCAGTAATGGGCGGGCAGCGAGATACCAAGGTATAAACAGGAGCAAGATCAAACAGGAAGCCAGGATCATGAACCGGTAATCAGAGTAATCAGAGTCCAGAAACAGGGTCAGGAAGGCCAAGGTTTCAGCAACAGGAAGTCAAGTCAAACAAACAGGGTTTCAGAATCTCAGGACACAGCTGAAGATCAAGCAGCACCTGTCAGAAATCAGAGCAACCCTTAAATAGGCTGTCAGGTGCCAGTTGTGGTCAGATGTGTGTTCTTGCGCAAGGAAATCTGCCGATGCCCGTGAGCATGCCGGGCGCATCCTGACAGTTCTTTTACATTGCCCCCCCTTAAGGGCAGCCTCTGGATACCCTTCAAGTGTCTTTTCTCTGGGTGGCGTTGAAAAAAGGCTTGCACTAGTTTGGGAGCATGCACATCTGAAGCTGGTTCCCAGGAATTTTCTTCCGACCCATAGCCTTTCCATTTAATGAGGAACTGTGTTTGGTTATGCCTTCTTCTACAGTCCAACACGGCTTCGACCTCAAATTCCTCATTCCCTTCGATGAGCAGCGGAGGAGGAATTTCAGAAACCCGATCTGGAAATGGATTTGGTACAGCTGGTTTCAACAAAGAGACATGGAATACAGGGTGGATCTTTAGATTCTTGGGTAACACCAACTCAAATGCTACTGCATTCATTTTCCTCTTGACTGGGAAGGGTCCCAAAAATTTTGGGCCAAGTTTTCTTGAAGGACAGCTCAGTTTGAAGTTTGTTGTGGAAAGCCAGACCTTGTCTCCAGGTTTAAGGTTCAGATTACCTCTCTTCTTCTTGTCGAAGAACTTTTTATTGCTTGCTTGAGTCTTGGAGATTGTATCTTGCAGTAATTGGTTATTAGTACTGAGGAAGTTTAATCTGTTTTGTACAGCAGGTACAGATGATTCAATGGCCAGCTCAGGTAAGAAAGAGGGGTGGTGCCCATAATTGGCAAAAAAGGGTGATTGCTTGGTTGCAGAGTGGATGGAATTATTGTATGAAAATTCTGCCAGTGGGAGAAGTGATAGCCAGTCATCTTGTGCAAAAGAGGAAAAACACCGTAAGTACTGCTCGAGGGTTTGATTGGTTCTTTCAGTTTGTCCATTAGTTTGTGGATGGTAGGCTGTGGAGAGGCGGAGTTCAATGTTCAGTGCTTGGCATAATGCCTTCCAAAATCTAGACGTAAACTGCACCTCACGATCAGAGATGATGCTATCAGGGACACCATGTAATCTTACAATCTCCTTGATGAAAGCTGAGGCGGTCTCTGTGGCCGAAGGAGTTCCTTGTAAGGGTACAAAATGGGCCATTTTGGTCAGGCGATCCACCACAACAAACACGGTGGTGAAGTTTTCGGATGGGGGGAGTTCCACGATGAAATCCATGGAGATCATGCTCCATGGTTTCTCAGGTACAGGGAGTGGCTCAAGTAGGCCCCAAGTTTTGGCTCTGTCCGTCTTATTCCGAAGGCATGTCACACAAGAGTTAACATATCTTTTGCAGTCTTGCATCTAGTCTGGCCACCAGAATGTACGAGAGATCAGATCGGCCGTTTTGCGAATTCCAAAGTGGCCCGCTAATGGGTGGTCATGACATCGCCTCAGGACAGCAACTCTGAATTGCTCAGGGATAAAGATTTGCTCCTTATGAAAGTACAGACCATCCC
The DNA here is from genome assembly GCF_042186555.1 of Aquarana catesbeiana. Lineage (NCBI taxonomy): Eukaryota > Metazoa > Chordata > Amphibia > Anura > Ranidae > Aquarana > Aquarana catesbeiana. The sequence continues at coordinate 491,802,129 of NC_133328.1, forward strand.
TCAATTAAAGAGCCAGATCTTTGGAAGGTGGTTGGTTTATCACATCTGCTTTTATCTGAGACGTCAAATCCGCCTGAAAAAGCAAAAAATTTTTGGCTGGTAGAATAGTATCAGGTTCTGAGGATACCACTGGGTCGCTGAACATGCGGGACAAGGCATCCGGTTTACCATTCTTTGAGCCAGGACGATAAGTTATATGGAACATAAAACGAGAGAAGAAATGTGCCCACCTTGCCTGCCAGGGTCTTAGTCGTCTAGCCGTCCTCAAGTATTCAAGATTTTTATGGTCCGTGAAGATGAGGATGGGGTGAGCTGCTCCTTCCAGGAGGTAGCGCCATTCTTCAAGCGCAGCCTTGATAGCCAGCAATTCTCGGTCTCCAACATAATAGTTCCTTTCAGAAGGATTTAATTTCTTAGAGAAAAGGGCCACAGGATGGAGCAAAGATTTGGGACCTTGGCGTTGAGACAAAATAGCGCCCAGTGCACTCTCAGAGGCATCCACCTCCAAAATGTAGGCTAAGGATGGATCAGGATGTTTCAAGATAGGAGCTGACGTGAATAAAGTTTTTAACTGTTCAAAAGCTGTTTGAGCTTCAGGGGTCCATCGGAAAGGAACATGCTGCTTTGTTAACTGAGTGATGGGAGTGATGATGCCAGAAAAGTTCTTGATAAATTTTCTGTAAAAGTTGGCGAATCCCACAAATCTCTGAACAGCTTTCCTGTCGACAGGGCAGGCCATTCCAGGACGGAAGTGACTTTCTGTGGGTCCATGGAGATACCGTCAGCAGAGCTGACAAGTCCCAGGAAATGTATGGTTGTTTTTTCAAAGTCACATCTCTCAGCCTTTGCGTAAAGGCGGTGTTCCCTCAGCCGACCCAGTACTTTCTTTACATGAGTCCTATGGGATTCTAGAGTTTCAGAGAATATAAGGATGTCATCCAGATACACGATGACCAATAAATCAAGGAAGTCCCGAAAAACGTCATTAACCAGATGTTGGAATGTGGCAGGGGCGTTGCAGAGTGGCATGACTTGATATTCAAAATGACCGAAGCGTGTTCGGAAGGCCGTCTTCGATTCATCTCCCTCCCTGATTCTGACAAGATTATAAGCACCTCTCAGATCCAATTTGGAGAACACTTGTGCCCCACGCAGCCTTTGAAAAAGTCTTAAGTGTTAAGGTCACGATAGTCCACACAGGGCCTAAGGGTATGTTCTTTCTTTTCCACAAAGAAAATACCGGCCCCTGCTGGTGAAGTGGAGGGCCGGATGAACTGTTTTTCAAGGCTTTCATCTATATAAATCTGCAGGGCTTCTAGTTCAGGCTCAGAGAGAGGATAAATTTGCCCAAATGGGATCTCGGCCCCTGGTAAAAGTTCAATAGGACAATCATATGTTCTATGGGGATGAAGAGTGTTCGCTCCTTTCTTGTTAAATACATCCAGATACTTGTGGTAGGCAGCAGGGACCAGATTAGAGGTTTCATGATCAGGGAGGATACCCAGGAGGGGTGTGGTATTGAAAGTCTTTTCAGGTAGGCAGTGAATTTGGCAGTAGTCAGAGGAAAAGGAGATGTCTCCGGTAAGCCAGTTAATGTGAGGATTATGTGCCTTCAACCATGGAATGCCAAGGATGACCGGGAACATGGGAGAAGCTATGATATCCAAACGGAGGAATTCATGGTGGCCGGAAGAAGTACGGCAGGAAATAGGTAAAGTCTCTTGGGTAACTGGGCCTGATTTAATGCCGGAACCGTCAGCCAGATGAACATGGAATTCCTGCTTCTTGGCACATACAGACATCTGGTGGAAAGAAGCAAATGCAGAGTCCATAAAACAACTACAGGCCCTAGAGTCTATGATTGCTTGACTGGACGTCCTTCCAAAATTGATGAAAAGACAAGAAGAAAACTGGTCAGGGAGGCTGCCAAGAGGCCTAAAGCAATATTAGAGGAGCTGAAGGAATATCTGGCAAGTACTTTTCTGTGTGGTACATGTGACAACAATCTCCCGTATTCTTCATATGTCTGAGCTATGGGGTAGAGTGGCAAGATGGAAGCCCTTTATTAAAAAGAAAAACATCCAAGCCCAGCTAAATTTTGCAAAAACACATTTGAAGTCTCTCAGAAGCATGTGGGAAAATATGTTATGGTCTGATGAAACCAAGGCTGAACTTTTTGACCATAATTTCAAAAGATATGTTTGGAGCAAACACTGCACATCACCAAAGAACATCATAGACACAGTGAAGCATGGTGGTGGCAGCATCATGCTTTGGGGCTGTTTTTTTTTCAGCTGGAACAGGGTTCAAGATAGAGGGAATTATGAACCATTCCAAATACCAGTCAATATTGGCACAAAACCTTCAGGCTTCTGCTAGAAAGCTGAATATGAAGACGAATATGAATATGAAGAAGAACTTAATCTTTCAGCATGACAACGACCCAAAGCATATATCCAAATCAACAAACGAAAATGGCTTCACCAGAAGAAGATTAAAGTTTGGGAATGGCCCAGCCAGAGCCCAGACCTGAATCCAATTGAAAATCTGTGGGGTGATCTGAAGAGGGCTGTGCACGGGAGATGCCCTCGCAATCTGACAGATTTGGAGTGTTTTTGCAAAGAAGCATGGGCAAATATTGCAAAGTCAAGATGGGCAAGACTCATACCCAAAAAGAATGAGGTACTGTAATATTATTATTATTATTGTTATTATTCACAATTTATATAGCGCCAACAGTTTACGCAGCGCTTTACAATGTAGAGGGGGACAGCACAATTACAGTACAATACAGAAGGGACAGGAGGGCCCTGCTCGTAGGGCTTACATTCTAAAGGGAGGGGGTGGTGGTACAAAAGGTAATAGATGCAGGGAATGATTTGATGGGGTTGTTAAGTGGGTGTGGGATAGGCTTCCCTGAATGAGTGAGTTTTCACTTATAATAAATATGATAATAATAATAAATGAATATATATATATATATATATATATATATATATATATATATATATATATATATATATATATATATATATATATATATATATATATATATATATATATATATATATATATATATATATATATAGTGGGGACGGAAAGTATTCAGACCCCCTTAAATTTTTCACTCTTTGTTATAGTGAAGCTATTTGCTAAAATCATTTAGGTTCATTCATTTTTTTTTCCTCATTAGTGTACACACAGCACCCATATTGACAGAAAAACACAGAATTGTTGACATTTTTGCAGATTTATTAAAAAAGAAAAACTGAAATATCACATGGTCCTAAGTATTCAGACCCTTTGCTCAGTGTTTAGTAGAAGCACCCTTTTGATCTAATACAGCCATGAGTCTTTTTGGGAAAGATGCAACAAGTTTTTCACACCTGGATTTGGGGATCCTCTGCCATTCCTCCTTGCAGATCCTCTCCAGTTCTGTCAGGTTGGATGGTAAACATTGGTGGACAGACATTTTTAGGTCTCTCCAGAAATGCTCAATTGGGTTTAAGTCAGGGCTCTGGCTGGGCAGTCACGGAGTTGTTGTGAAGCCACTCCTTCATTATTTTAGCTGTGTGCTTAGGGTCATTGTCTTGTTGGAAGGTAAACCTTTGGCCCAGTCTGAGGTCCTGAGCACTCCGGAGAAGGTTTTCGTCCAGGATATCCCTGTACTTGGCTAAATTCATCTTTCCCTCAATTGCAACCAGTCATCCTGTCCCTGCAGCTGAAAAACACCCCCACAGCATGATGCTGCCACCACAATGCTTCACTGTTGGGACTGTATTGGACAGGTGATGAGCAGTGCCTGGTTTTCTCCACACATACCGCTTAGAATTAAGGCCAAAAAGTTCTATCTTGGTCTCATTAGACCAGAGAATCTTATTTCTCACCATCTTGGAGTCCTTTGAGTGTTTTTTAGCAAACTCCATGCAGGCTTTCATGTGTCTTGCACTGAGGAGAGGCTTCTGTCGGGCCACTCTGCCATAAAGCCCCGACTGGTGAAGGGCTGAAGTGTTGGTTGACTTTCTACAACTTTCTCCCATCTCCTGACTGCATCTCTGGAGCTCAGCCACAGTGATCTTTGGGTTCTTCTTTACCTCTCTAACCAAGGCTCTTCTCCCCCGATAGCTCAGTTTGGCCTGACGGCTAGCTCTAGGAAGGGTTCTGGTTATCCCAAACTTCTTCCATTTAAGGATTATGGAGGCCACTGTGCTCTTAGGAACCTTAAGTACAACAGAAATTTTTTTATAACCTTGGCCAGATCTGTGCCTTGCCACAATTCTGTCTCTGAGCTCTTCAGGCAGTTCCTTTGACCTCATGATTCTCATTTGCTCTGACATGCACTGTGAGCTGTAAGGTCTTATATAGACAGGTGTGTGGCTTTCCTAATCAAGTCCAATCAGTATAATCAAACACAGCTGGACTCAAATTAAGGTGTAGAACCATCTCAAGGATGATCAGAAGAAATGGACAGCACCTGAGTTAAATATTTTAGTGTCACAGCAAAGGGTCTGAATACTTAGGACCATGTGATATTTCAGTTTTTCTTTTTTAACCATTTATCAACCGGCCCATAGCTGAATGATGGCTACAGGGCGGGTGCTTAACACTGGAAGGGCGTACAGTGACGTCCTCCCAGAATTCCGCTCTCGCGCACATCCGTGACCGCCGGGTACAGAGCTGATCGCGGCTGTTTACCATGCAATCACTTAGTCAATTGATGGAGTGATCACTTGTAAACAAACCGGCATCATATCATGATGCCAGTTCCTCCCTCCCCTCTGTGTACCGAACGGTACAGTGTGAGAGGAGAGGGGGAGGGATCGGATGGCAGCAGTGCTGTGGGCTGGATCTGTAGTGCCCACAGCGCTGCTCTGTGACACAGAGCCACAATCCATCCCTCCATGCTCAGAAATACCCTGCAATACTCTGCAATACCCTGTGCAATACTCTGCAATATCCTGTGCAATACTCTACAATACCCTGTGCAATACTCTCCAATACCCTGTGCAATACCCTGTGCAATACTCTGCAATACCCTGTGCAATACTCAGCAATACCCTGTGTAATACACAAACTCAAATATTCAGCGCTTAGGACAATGTTTTAAAAGAGAACTGCAGCCCCCCCCCCAAAAAAATGGAAAAACACCGAGGTGGAATCCAAAAATTAAAAAAATCTCTGGAGGGGAATGTGGCGCTGTTCAAAAATGTATATAATTAAAATACTAATATCCTAAAAAGTGGTGGCAGTATATGAGAAATACTGTGAACAAATATATAAATAGTAAACAAACAGCATATCATGTGTGTATGTCACAGGTGTAAAACAACACATAATATAAAAAACACATAATTTAAAAAAGTCAAGTGCAAATGAGGTGTAAATAATCCTAAAAGAAATACGTGCACTTAAAAAGGGAAACAAAATTAATATATAAATATGTGCGTGATATTGGTGCTAGTTTACAAAATCACAGAGGAAAAAGCATAAAAAATACCCAAAAAATGCACAAATATAATCAATAGTGTAATAAATAATTGATGTGGTAATATACCAGAATTTTCAAAAATCAAATCCACATGATATAAGTGTCCAAGCAGAATTAAAGTTCTATATATGTAAAAATAAGAAGAGAAAAAATCTGTGAAAAGTGACTTTGCTTCCAAAAGGATCACGTGTAAATGATTGTGGTTGTTGTATAATCTCCTTCTCTGGAACCCCCAATTGTGTCCCCACTCACCGGAAAGCCCAACCCCTGCAGGGGTAATGGGCAGATGAAAGTAAATCCACTGGCAGAAAATCGATGGGTGTCCCCCTCTGTGTTTCCGCGATCTCCTTCCTGGTTGGGTTATGGCTAGTCCTGCTCTATTTGGAGTTTTCTGTAGGTTTTCTTTGTCTTTGAATCAGTGATTATGACAAGAACAGTGCTCAGTTTGAAGCTGTGGAGCTTGGTGTAAGTGGAGCTTTTTTAAGTGGGAGTTATAAACAAGAGTTAGAGTATACAAGTCTTGCTGTCTGTTGGTGTGTGTATTGCTGCTGTCTGCTGGTGTGTGTATTGCTGCTGTCTGCTGGTGTGTGTATTGCTGCTGTCTGCTGGTGTGTGTATTGCTGCTGTCTGTTGGTGTGTGTATTGCTGCTGTCTGTTGGTGTGTGTATTGCTGCTGTCTGTTGGTGTGTGTATTGCTGCTGTCTGTTGGTGTGTGTATTGCTGCTGTCTGTTGGTGTTTGCTGGGTTGCATTTTGGGGACTTTTCCTTTTAGTTTTTATCTTGCCTTTTGCTGTCACTTTTTAAATAGCTTTTCTTTTTTTTTTTTTTTTTTTTTTTTTTGTTTCATCAGTCTATCAATTAAGGGTGTGGTTAATTGCTCCCAGGTGACTATTTAACTTGTTGTAGGACTCAGTTGAGCGTGCTCAGTTTGAAGCTGTGGAGCTTGGTGTAAGTGGAGCTTTTTTAAGTGGGAGTTATAAACAAGAGTTAGAGTATACAAGTCTTGCTGTCTGTTGGTGTGTGTATTGCTGCTGTCTGCTGGTGTGTGTATTGCTGCTGTCTGCTGGTGTGTGTATTGCTGCTGTCTGTTGGTGTGTGTATTGCTGCTGTCTGTTGGTGTGTGTATTGCTGCTGTCTGTTGGTGTTTGCTGGGTTGCATTTTGGGGACTTTTCCTTTTAGTTTTTATCTTGCCTTTTGCTGTCACTTTTTAAATAGCTTTTCTTTTTTTTTTTTTTTTTTTTTTTTGTTTCATCAGTCTATCAATTAAGGGTGTGGTTAATTGCTCCCAGGTGACTATTTAACTTGTTGTAGGACTCAGTTGAGCGTGCTCAGTTTGAAGCTATGGAGCTTGGTGTAAGTGGAGCTTTTTTAAGTGGGAGTTATAAACAAGAGTTAGAGTATACAAGTCTTGCTGTCTGTTGGTGTGTGTATTGCTGCTGTCTGCTGGTGTGTGTATTGCTGCTGTCTGCTGGTGTGTGTATTGCTGCTGTCTGCTGGTGTGTGTATTGCTGCTGTCTGCTGGTGTGTGTATTGCTGCTGTCTGTTGGTGTGTGTATTGCTGCTGTCTGTTGGTGTGTGTATTGCTGCTGTCTGTTGGTGTGTGTATTGCTGCTGTCTGTTGGTGTGTGTATTGCTGCTGTCTGTTGGTGTGTGTATTGCTGCTGTCTGTTGGTGTTTGCTGGGTTGCATTTTGGGGACTTTTCCTTTTAGTTTTTATCTTGCCTTTTGCTGTCACTTTTTAAATAGCTTTTCTTTTTTTTTTTTTTTTTTTTTTTGTTTCATCAGTCTATCAATTAAGGGTGTGGTTAATTGCTCCCAGGTGACTATTTAACTTGTTGTAGGACTCAGTTGAGCGTGCTCAGTTTGAAGCTGTGGAGCTTGGTGTAAGTGGAGCTTTTTTAAGTGGGAGTTATAAACAAGAGTTAGAGTATACAAGTCTTGCTGTCTGTTGGTGTGTGTATTGCTGCTGTCTGCTGGTGTGTGTATTGCTGCTGTCTGCTGGTGTGTGTATTGCTGCTGTCTGCTGGTGTGTGTATTGCTGCTGTCTGCTGGTGTGTGTATTGCTGCTGTCTGCTGGTGTGTGTATTGCTGCTGTCTGCTGGTGTGTGTATTGCTGCTGTCTGCTGGTGTGTGTATTGCTGCTGTCTGTTGGTGTGTGTATTGCTGCTGTCTGTTGGTGTTTGCTGGGTTGCATTTTGGGGACTTTTCCTTTTAGTTTTTATCTTGCCTTTTGCTGTCACTTTTTAAATAGCTTTTCTTTTTTTTTTTTTTTTTTTTTTTTTGTTTCATCAGTCTATCAATTAAGGGTGTGGTTAATTGCTCCCAGGTGACTATTTAACTTGTTGTAGGACTCAGTTGAGCGTGCTCAGTTTGAAGCTGTGGAGCTTGGTGTAAGTGGAGCTTTTTTAAGTGGGAGTTATAAACAAGAGTTAGAGTATACAAGTCTTGCTGTCTGTTGGTGTGTGTATTGCTGCTGTCTGCTGGTGTGTGTATTGCTGCTGTCTGCTGGTGTGTGTATTGCTGCTGTCTGCTGGTGTGTGTATTGCTGCTGTCTGCTGGTGTGTGTATTGCTGCTGTCTGCTGGTGTGTGTATTGCTGGTGTGTGTATTGCTGCTGTCTGTTGGTGTGTGTATTGCTGCTGTCTGTTGGTGTGTGTATTGCTGCTGTCTGTTGGTGTGTGTATTGCTGCTGTCTGTTGGTGTGTGTATTGCTGCTGTCTGTTGGTGTTTGCTGGGTTGCATTTTGGGGACTTTTCCTTTTAGTTTTTATCTTGCCTTTTGCTGTCACTTTTTAAATAGCTTTTCTTTTTTTTTTTTTTTTTGTTTCATCAGTCTATCAATTAAGGGTGTGGTTAATTGCTCCCAGGTGACTATTTAACTTGTTGTAGGACTCAGTTGAGCGTGCTCAGTTTGAAGCTGTGGAGCTTGGTATAAGTGGAGCTTTTTTAAGTGGGAGTTATAAACAAGAGTTAGAGTATACAAGTCTTGCTGTCTGTTGGTGTGTGTATTGCTGCTGTCTGCTGGTGTGTGTATTGCTGCTGTCTGCTGGTGTGTGTATTGCTGCTGTCTGCTGGTGTGTGTATTGCTGCTGTCTGCTGGTGTGTGTATTGCTGCTGTCTGCTGGTGTGTGTATTGCTGCTGTCTGTTGGTGTGTGTATTGCTGCTGTCTGTTGGTGTGTGTATTGCTGCTGTCTGTTGGTGTGTGTATTGCTGCTGTCTGTTGGTGTGTGTATTGCTGCTGTCTGTTGGTGTTTGCTGGGTTGCATTTTGGGGACTTTTCCTTTTAGTTTTTATCTTGCCTTTTGCTGTCACTTTTTAAATAGCTTTTCTTTTTTTTTTGTTTTTTTTTTTTTTGTTTCATCAGTCTATCAATTAAGGGTGTGGTTAATTGCTCCCAGGTGACTATTTAACTTGTTGTAGGACTCAGTTGAGCGTGCTCAGTTTGAAGCTGTGGAGCTTGGTGTAAGTGGAGCTTTTTTAAGTGGGAGTTATAAACAAGAGTTAGAGTATACAAGTCTTGCTGTCTGTTGGTGTGTGTATTGCTGCTGTCTGCTGGTGTGTGTATTGCTGCTGTCTGCTGGTGTGTGTATTGCTGCTGTCTGCTGGTGTGTGTATTGCTGCTGTCTGCTGGTGTGTGTATTGCTGCTGTCTGCTGGTGTGTGTATTGCTGCTGTCTGCTGGTGTGTGTATTGCTGCTGTCTGTTGGTGTGTGTATTGCTGCTGTCTGTTGGTGTTTGCTGGGTTGCATTTTGGGGACTTTTCCTTTTAGTTTTATCTTGCCTTTTGCTGTCACTTTTTAAATAGCTTTTCTTTTTTTTTTTTTTTTTGTTTCATCAGTCTATCAATTAAGGGTGTGGTTAATTGCTCCCAGGTGACTATTTAACTTGTTGTAGGACTCAGTTGAGCGTGCTCAGTTTGAAGCTGTGGAGCTTGGTATAAGTGGAGCTTTTTTAAGTGGGAGTTATAAACAAGAGTTAGAGTATACAAGTCTTGCTGTCTGTTGGTGTGTGTATTGCTGCTGTCTGCTGGTGTGTGTATTGCTGCTGTCTGCTGGTGTGTGTATTGCTGCTGTCTGCTGGTGTGTGTATTGCTGCTGTCTGCTGGTGTGTGTATTGCTGCTGTCTGCTGGTGTGTGTATTGCTGCTGTCTGTTGGTGTGTGTATTGCTGCTGTCTGTTGGTGTGTGTATTGCTGCTGTCTGTTGGTGTGTGTATTGCTGCTGTCTGTTGGTGTGTGTATTGCTGCTGTCTGTTGGTGTTTGCTGGGTTGCATTTTGGGGACTTTTCCTTTTAGTTTTTATCTTGCCTTTTGCTGTCACTTTTTAAATAGCTTTTCTTTTTTTTTTTTTTTTTTTTAATTGTTTCATCAGTCTATCAATTAAGGGTGTGGTTAATTGCTCCCAGGTGACTATTTAACTTGTTGTAGGACTCAGTTGAGCGTGCTCAGTTTGAAGCTGTGGAGCTTGGTGTAAGTGGAGCTTTTTTAAGTGGGAGTTATAAACAAGAGTTAGAGTATACAAGTCTTGCTGTCTGTTGGTGTGTGTATTGCTGCTGTCTGCTGGTGTGTGTATTGCTGCTGTCTGCTGGTGTGTGTATTGCTGCTGTCTGCTGGTGTGTGTATTGCTGCTGTCTGCTGGTGTGTGTATTGCTGCTGTCTGCTGGTGTGTGTATTGCTGCTGTCTGCTGGTGTGTGTATTGCTGCTGTCTGCTGGTGTGTGTATTGCTGCTGTCTGTTGGTGTGTGTATTGCTGCTGTCTGTTGGTGTTTGCTGGGTTGCATTTTGGGGACTTTTCCTTTTAGTTTTTATCTTGCCTTTTGCTGTCACTTTTTAAATAGCTTTTCTTTTTTTTTTTTTTTTTTGTTTCATCAGTCTATCAATTAAGGGTGTGGTTAATTGCTCCCAGGTGACTATTTAACTTGTTGTAGGACTCAGTTGAGCGTGCTCAGTTTGAAGCTGTGGAGCTTGGTATAAGTGGAGCTTTTTTAAGTGGGAGTTATAAACAAGAGTTAGAGTATACAAGTCTTGCTGTCTGTTGGTGTGTGTATTGCTGCTGTCTGCTGGTGTGTGTATTGCTGCTGTCTGCTGGTGTGTGTATTGCTGCTGTCTGCTGGTGTGTGTATTGCTGCTGTCTGCTGGTGTGTGTATTGCTGCTGTCTGCTGGTGTGTGTATTGCTGCTGTCTGTTGGTGTGTGTATTGCTGCTGTCTGTTGGTGTGTGTATTGCTGCTGTCTGTTGGTGTGTGTATTGCTGCTGTCTGTTGGTGTTTGCTGGGTTGCATTTTGGGGACTTTTCCTTTTAGTTTTTATCTTGCCTTTTGCTGTCACTTTTTAAATAGCTTTTCTTTTTTTTTTTTTTTTTTTTTTTTTGTTTCATCAGTCTATCAATTAAGGGTGTGGTTAATTGCTCCCAGGTGACTATTTAACTTGTTGTAGGACTCAGTTGAGCGTGCTCAGTTTGAAGCTGTGGAGCTTGGTGTAAGTGGAGCTTTTTTAAGTGGGAGTTATAAACAAGAGTTTAAAACAGGAGGTTATAACAGGGGTCATAGTACCTGTGTAGTGTGAGTATCTGAGTGTTGTCTGAGTAGTGTGTGTGGATCGTTAGTACTTGTGTATTGTGTACCTGTGTATTGTCTTGAGTATTAGTGCCAGGAAGCTAGTTGTTAGGTAATTTGGACAGGGTAAAATCCCCAAATCCTCACTAAATTTAATAGGTACGATGCCCGGCGGGTGTGGAGAGGCGACTCTTTGTACATCTTGCCGCATGTATGCGTTCCTTGATCATCCGATCGAGGGCGAATACTGCTGTGCAAAATGTAAGCACATTGTTTCCCTGGAAGCCCAGGTTCTGAATCTGGGGAAGCAACTGTCAGCACTGAGAAGTCCCTCCATACTAAAGGTGAGCCAGGAACGTACACGGCAGGTGCCGGCAGGGGCCAGCACAGAGGCGGGTGGAGACAAAGAGGTGCAGGCACTAGCAAAGAGTAGATGGGTGACAGTCAGGAGGGGTAGAGGGGGAAGTGCCAGGGAGGCCGATCCAGGACTGGAGCATCCCAATAAGTACGCTCCATTGAGTGACATTGGTGTAACCAGTCAGGGACCAGCACTGCTGGAGTTGAGGGACTCTCCTAGCTGCCAGGGGAAGAACTCCTCCAGTGAGAGTGGGGGGCAGCAAAGGGAAAGGAAAGACAGATTCTGGTGGTAGGGGACTCAATTCTTAGAAGGACAGAGAGGGCAATCTGTAACCAAGACCTGAAGCGCCGAACAGTATGTTGTCTACCGGGCGCTCGGGTTCGGCACATCACGGATCTTGTGGACAGATTACTGGCAGGGGCTGGGGAAGACCCGGCTGTCATGGTGCACGTTGGCACCAATGACAAAGTCAGAGGCAGATGGAGTGTCCTAAAGAACGATTTTAGGGACTTAGGAGCTAAATTGAGGAAAAGGACCTCCAAGGTAGTGTTCTCAGGAATACTACCGGTACATCGAGCCACACCAGAGAGGCAGAGGGAGATTAGGGAAGTAAACAAGTGGCTGAAGAGCTGGTGTAGTAAGGAGGGGTTTGGGTTCCTGGAGGACTGGGCCGACTTCTCAGTCGGTAACCGGTACTATAGAAGGGACGGACTGCACCTAAATGAGGAGGGTGCAGATCTGCTGGGAATGAAGATGGCCAAAAAGTTAGAGGGGTTTTTAAACTAGGCGATGGGGGGGAGGGTCCAGAGACAGTGATAGCCAGCGCGGAAGATATTCCAGAGGGTAGTATTGGGGGCATTAGTGGTAGGTTAACCAAAGCACAAAAACACAAGGTGAGTATAGTAGCAAGTCCAAGTTGCAATCTTGAAACACCCAATACGAGGACAATATGCGACCGGTCTAAACTATGTGGCATGTTCACCAATGCCAGGAGCCTGGCGGACAAGATGGGTGAACTAGAGATACTGTTGTACAAGGAGGATTTGGATTTTGTGGGAATTTCAGAGACCTGGTTCAACAGCTCTCATGATTGGCTGGCAAACATTCAAGGGTATACCCTATACCGCAAGGATAGAGAGGGTAAAAAAGGGGGAGGGGTATGCCTATATATCAAGAATAATGTACAAGTGAATGTGAGAGATGACATCACTGAGGGGGCTAGGGAGGAGGTGGAATCTTTATGGGTAGAGCTCCAAAGGGATGAAGCTAAGGGGAAAATAATACTGGGAGTATGCTATAGGCCCCCTAACCTGAGGGAGGAAGTGGAGACGGATCTCCTATCACAAATTGGATTAGCAGCAAGGATGGGAAGTGTTATCATAATGGGGGATTTTAATTATCCAGACATAGACTGGGCGGAGGGAACCGCGCATTCATTTAAGGCTCGCCAGTTCCTTAATGTCTTGCAGGACAATTTTATGGGTCAGATGGTAGACGCACCAACTAGAAATAAAACATTACTAGATCTACTGATTACCAACAATACAGACCTGATAACAGATGTGGAAATACGGGGCAATTTAGGTAACAGCGATCACAGGTCAATTAGTTTCAGTATAAATCACACAAATAGGAGACATGAAGGGAACACAAAGACACTGAATTTCAAAAGAGCCAACTTCCCTAAACTACAAACCTTGCTAAAAGGCATAAATTGGGATAAAATATTAGGAACAAAGAATACAGAGGAGAGATGGGTTTGCTTTAAGAGCATATTAAATAAGGGCATTAGCCAATGTATCCCATTGGGTAATAAATTTAAAAGAGCGAACAAACATCCTGGATGGCTTAACTCCAATGTAAAAATGCATATAAAAGCAAAGGAGAAGGCCTTCAAAAAATACAAGGTTGAGGGATCATCCACAGCATTCAGAATTTATAAAGAATGCAATAAGAAATGTAAGGGTGCAATTAGGATGGCTAAGATAGAACATGAAAGACACATAGCGGAGGAGAGCAAAAAAAATCCCAAGAAATTCTTTAAGTATGTTAACAGTAAAAAAGGGAGGACAGACCATATTGGCCCCATAAAGAATGAGGAAGGACATCTGGTTACAAAGGATGGGGAGATGGCAGAGGTATTGAATTTATTCTTCTCCTCAGTATTCACGAGTGAATCGGGGGGCTTCAGTAACCAAAACTGCAGTGTTTATCCTCATGACACAACACAGGAAGCACCTACATGGTTAACAGAGGACGGAATTAAAATTAGACTTGAGAAACTTAACATTAATAAATCACCGGGACCAGATGGCTTGCATCCGAGGGTACTTAGGGAACTCAGTCAGGTGATTGCCAGACCGTTGTTCCTAATTTTTACAGACAGTCTATTGACTGGAATGGTGCCAGCTGTTTGGAGAAAAGCCAATGTAGCACCAATATTTAAAAAGGGCCCAAAAAACATCCCTGGGAATTACAGACCAGTTAGCCTAACATCAATAGTATGTAAACTCTTGGAGGGGATGATAAGGGACTATATACAAGATTTTAGTAATAAGAATGATATCATTAGCAGTAATCAGCATGGATTCATGAAGAATCGTTCTTGCCAAACCAATCTATTAACCTTCTATGAGGAGGTGAGTTGCCATCTAGATAAAGGAAGGCCCGTAGACGTGGTGTATCTGGATTTTGCAAAAGCATTTGACACAGTTCCCCATAAACGTTTACTGTACAAAATAAGGTGCGTTGGCATGGACCATAGGGTGAGTACATGGATTGAAAACTGGCTACAAGGGCGTGTTCAGAGGGTGGTGATAAATGGGGAGTACTCAGAATGGTCAGGGGTGGGTAGTGGGGTCCCCCAGGGTTCTGTGCTGGGACCAATCCTATTTAATTTGTTCATAAATGACCTGGAGGATGGGATAAACAGTTCCATCTCTGTATTTGCAGACGATACTAAGCTAAGCAGGGCAATAACTTCTCCGCAGGATGTGGAAATCTTGCAAAAAGACCTGAACAAATTAATGGGGTGGGCGACTACATGGCAAATGAGGTTCAATGTAGAAAAATGTAAAATAATGCATTTGGGTGTCAAAAATATGAATGCAATCTATACACTGGGGGGAGAACCTCTGGGGGAATCTAGGATGGAAAAGGACTTGGGGGTCCTAGTGGATGATAGGCTCAGCAACGGCATGCAATGCCAAGCTGCTGCTAATAAAGCAAACAGAATATTGGCATGCATTAAAAGGGGGATCAACTGCAGAGATAAAACGATAATTCTCCCGCTCTACAAGACTCTGGTCCGCCCGCACCTGGAGTATGCTGTCCAGTTCTGGGCACCAGTCCTCAGGAGGGACGTACTGGAAATGGAGCGAGTACAAAGAAGGGCAACAAAGCTAATAAAGGGTCTGGAGGATCTTAGTTATGAGGAAAGGTTGCGAGGACTGAACTTATTCTCTCTGGAGAAGAGACGCTTGAGAGGGGATATGATTTCAATTTACAAATACTGTACTGGTGACCCCACAATAGGGATAAAACTTTTTCGCAGAAGAGAGTTTAATAAGACTCGTGGCCACTCATTGCAATTAGAGGAAAAGAGGTTTAACCTTAAACTACGTAGAGGGTTCTTTACTGTAAGAGTGGCAAGGATGTGGAATTCCCTTCCACAGGCGGTGGTCTCAGCGGGGAGCATTGATAGCTTCAAGAAACTATTAGATAATCACCTGAATGACCGCAATATACAGGGATATGTAATGTAATACTGACACATAATCACACACATAGGTTGGACTTGATGGACTTGTGTCTTTTTTCAACCTCACCTACTATGTAACTATGTAACTATGTAACAGAAAGTCTGCTTTTTGTTTGTAAAAGTATTACCCTGTGTAATACTCTGCAATGCCCTGTGCAATACTTTGCAATACCCTGTGCAATACCCTGCAATACTCTGCAATACCCTGCAATACTCTGCAATACCCTGCAATGCTCTGCAATACCCTGCAATGCTCTGCAATACCCTGCAATGCTCTGCAATACCCTGCAATACTCTGCAATACCCCGCAATACTCTGCCATACCCAGCCATACTCAGCCATACCCAGCCATACCCAGTCATACTCGGCAATACCCTGCAATACTCAGCCATACCCAGCCATGCGCAGCCATGCTCAGCCATACTCGGCTGTACTCGGCCTCTGTATGTGGCTGTGGAAGTCTCACACATGTAGTATCGCTGTACTCAGGAGGAGTAGGAGAATCTATTTTGGGGTGTCATTTTTGGTATGTACATGCTATGTGTTAGGAATATTTTATAAATGGATAACTTTGTGTTAAAAAAAAAAAAAAAAAAAGCGTTTTAATCACTTCCTGCCCGCCGTCATATGACGTCCTTGAATTTGTTATCTGAATGCTGCCTGCAGCTACAGGCAGCATTCAGATATCAGCTTTTTCAGCCGGCGATTCCCTACACCATAAGAATGATCACAGCGGCTGTTCCACTGCTTGATCGTTCTTACGGGAGGCAAAAGGGGACATCCCCCCCTCCCGCCACCCTCTGGTGCTTCTACCGACTAACCGCTACGATCGAAGCCGAGAACGAAGCCAGGGGATTTTTAAGTAGCAAAGTTTGGCGCCATTCCACGTGCAATTTTGAAGGGTGACATGTTAGGTATCTATTTACTCGGCGTAACTTTATCTTTCAGATTATGCAAAAACATTGGGCTAACTTTACTGTTTTTTTTTTTTTATGCACAAAACTGTTTTTTTAAAAAAAAAAAAACACGTTCGAACAATTGCTGCGCAAATACCGTGTGAGATAAAAAGTTGCAACGACCGCCACTGTATTCTCTAGGGTCTTTGCTAAAAAAAACATATATAATATTTTGGGTTCTATGTCATTTTATAGCAAATAAATGATGATTTTTACATGTAGGAGAGAAATGTCAGAATTGGCCTGGGTGCTCCAGAACGCCTGAAGGTGCTCCCTGCATGTTGGGCCTCTGTATGTGGCCACATTGTGTAAAAGTCTCACACGTGGTATCGCCATACTTGGGAGTAATAGCAGAATGTGTTTTGGGGTGTAATTTGTGCTATGCATATGCTGCGTGAGAGAAATAACCTGCTAATATGACAATTTTGTGAAAAAAAAAAAAAAGAAAAAAAATCTTGATTTTGCAAAGAATTGCGGGAAAAAAATGACAACTTCAAAAAACTCACCATGCATCTTTCTAAATGCCTTGGAATGTCTCCTTTCCAAAAAAGGGTAATTTGGGGGGTATTTGTATTTTTCTGGAATGTTAGGGTCTCAAGAAATTAAACCGTCAGTAATTCAGGTGTGATCAATTTTCAGAGATTGGCACCATAGCTTTTGGACTCTATAACTTTCACAAAGACCAAATAATATACACCAATTTGTACTTATTTTTAACAAAGATACAGTATGTAGCAGTATAAATTTTGTCCAAATTTTGTGTACATTTTTTACAGAATTTTCAGTCTTTTTTCTTTTATAGCGCAAAAAATGAAAAACCCAGCAGTGATTAAATACCACCAAAAGAAAGCTCTATTTGTGTAAAAAAAAGGACAAAAATTTCATATAGGTACAGTGCTGCATGACTGAGTAATTGTCACTCAAAATCTGAGAGCACTGAAAGCTGAAAATTGGTCTGGTTATTAAGGGGGTTTAAGTGCCCAGTGGTTAATAAATCTGCAAAAATGTCAACAATTCTGTGTTTTTCTGTCAACATGGGGTGCTGTGGGTACATTAATGAGGGAAAAAATGAACTTAAATGATTTTAGCAAATGGCTGCAATATAAGAAAGAGTGAAAAATTTAAGGGGGTCTGAATACTTTCCGTCCCCACATATATATATTATATATAATATAATTATACTGTATATATATATATATATATATATATATATATATATATATATATATATATATATATATATATATATATATATATATATATATATGTATGTATGTGTATATATATATATGTATGTGTATATATATATATATATATATGTATGTGTATATATATATATATATATATATATATATATATATATATGTATGTGTATATATATATATATATATATTGTATATATATATAAATAATATAATCAAAAGGTGCTTTAACAAAGTATTAGTTTAAGGGTGTGCACACTTATGCAACTATACAGAGTTGTACAGTTTATAGATTCCATTAAAGGCGGAAAAATGTCTGAAATTATTTATCTTTGTCTCATTTTTTTATATCACAGAAACCTGAAATTTTTACAGGGGTGTGTAGACTTGTGTAGGGTATAACAGGGGTGTGTAGATTTTTATATCCACTGTATTCTATAACTGTATTCTAACTCTGCTTATCTTCCACTAGCTACAAGCATGTTGAAGACTTATAAATGCAATTTAAAAAGCATGTATTAAGAAGTCTCATTTAACAGTTGTCTTCTCTGTATTTGTGGATAATGTTAATTGCTAAATTTTGTTTTCCGATTTGCATTTTAATTGTATCTTATGTAAACTGATTAACTTCATAATTACAGAAATAATTGAGTGGCAAGTTAAAAATAAACAGAATGAAAACAGAAATAATTTTGTTCTTTATTATATGAACTTAATACATTTAAATGTAAAACACACAAAAGTGTGTCATGCCTAATTACTTTTTTAATAAAGTGTAGTTTGTCCTGCCACTACTCTTATTAGTGATATCACCAAGGCTACACAATCCTGTCATCATCTTTATATGCACATTTTAAATTAATTTGCTTGTAAAGAATTAGCAAAAGAACATTTATGTTAAGTTAAAATGGTTATCCAGATACTTTGTTAAGCCAGTACTGAACATGTATACCCTAATGTAGTGATTGTACTACATCTGCCTCAGGGTATATTATTTACATTGAAGAGTAGTGTGATTAATTCTTTTTATTGGTCCTCAATATTTTACTTCATGAAAACCTCAAAATCTTGTTTCATTGTCTGGTTATAAAGTCACTGGGATACTAATTGTCTACACCTCTGTTCACTGTTATGCCAAGGGTTCTCTTCTTAAAGGAAAGGTAACATTCTCATATTTATTTTTTATGGTCATCATTAAAAAAAAAGAACATTTAAAACATTTTTTTGAAGGAGGGCTAAATGTACTATGAAAACATTTCACTTTGGCAAATATGAAACATTACCTTTAAATATTGTGATATTGGGGAATTCTGCTCAGTGGTAGATGCATTTTTAATGAGCCAACGCCAGTCCGCACTGTGATTTTAGGGCTTGCCAGACCAATTTTATTTAAACAAAAGTCAAAACAAAGTCCTTTACATCAGCTTTTTCCATGGTGGCAGATTTTCACCAACATAATAGATAATGCTGCTGCGTAACTGGATACAGGAACATGAATATTATTATACAGAAAGAAGGCATACAGTATGGTCATAAATACAGCTAAAAAGCCATCTACTGGCTGATGTAGTTGTTGCACAAAATGCATGAACAATGTATTATAACACCCACACTCAACAACTACTCCTTATATTAGTCCCGTTTCGGATCTCGGTTCTATAAATTGGTTTCATGGAAGCAGTTTCATTAAAGCATCTGATCCACTTTTTTTTCCCATGAGTTAGAAGTCTTTGCATCTCATCCCATGAAGCTGGCTCTGGTTTTTATGCTACGCAGGCAACATCCCAGACATTTGGCTGGGATGACTTTACTGCATCTTGTGGATTTCTTGATTGAAGCCTCTTGTGGAATGGTTTCTTCTTTTACAGCATTTGATTTTGTCTGTGTTCATTTCTATTTCTGTGTCACTTTGTTACTTATCTTCATGTGACACTGATGTGGAATTTCCCTCAGTTTGGGTTGGTTCATAAAAATTTGAACTCACTGAAGTTTTATCGACAATAACACCTCTACTTATGGTTATCTTATTTGTTTCTTGGTGTAGAATTCTGTATCCCACAAGTACACAATCCTTTGCGCAAGCATTTTGTATGTTTTGCCTTTGGGATGTGCACATAGGCTTTGCTTCTACAAATTTTTAGATGGTTCAAATTTGGGGCTTTTCCATTCCACAGTTTATATGAAGTTTTCTCAGTTGATTTTCCTGGAGCTAACATGCAGTCATAATTGCCTCCCCTCAGTATGTAGTTGGAATATCCGCATCAAACAGCATGGTTTCTCCACTCTCACATAGAGTACGGTTCATTCTTTCTGCAACCCCGTTTTGTTTTGGGTTGTATGGTACAGTAATTTGAAATATTATGCCATGCTTTCTGAGAATCATCTGTATGTTATCATCTGTATAGTCAGTTTCCTTGTCTGTGCTCAATACACTCTGCATTTTGCCAAATGTGTTACTTATTTGAGGCAATTGCTGTTCAAGTTTCTCTGGTACTCCACTTTTGTTGTGTAACATATATAGTGTAGTATACCTGAAGTAATCATCTATAAAAGTGAGAAAATACCTCTTCTTTCCTGGACAGCAAGGATCTGAATGACTTAAAGTGGTTGTAAACCCTAATGCCCTGTACACACAGTCGGATTTTCCAATAGAAACAGTGCGATCGGATTGTGTTGTCGGAAATTCCGATCGTGTGTGGGCTGCATCGGACTTTTTCCATCGGAATTTCCGACCTACAAAGTTTGAGAGCAGGATATTAAATTTTCCGACAACAAAATCCAATCATTTAAATTCCGATCGTGTGTACACAAATCCGATGCACAAAGTGCCACGCATGCTCACAATAAATTAAGAGACAAAAGCTATTGGCTACAGCCCTGTTTATAGTCCCGACGTACGTGTTTTACATCACCGCGTTCAGAACAATCGGATTTTCCGACAACTTTCTGCGACCGTGTGTATGCAAGACAAGTTTGGCCCAAAATCCGTCTGAAAAAATCCGATGATCCGATTTTGTTGTCGGAATGTCCGATCAATGTCCGATCGTGTGTACAGGGCATTACAGACCACTTTTTGCTACAGGTAAGCCTATAATTAGGCTTACCTGTAGCTACCCAGGATATCTTTTAAACCTGCACAGTTTAGGAGATATCCCCTGTATTTGCATGTGCCGACGTCATTGGCACATGCACACTGAAGCAACGGCACATACATGCCGTTATCTTAGTGAGACTGTGCCGTTACCGGCGGCTCCCGAGTGCATGCGCAGGAGTGACGTCATCATGCTGCGGCCAATCACAGAGATACCCGGAAGTAACCCCCGGGACTGATGTCGGCTGCCAGACCGGTGTATAGGCACCGCAGCGAGGGCTTCGATCTCAGATGAGTATTACATAATGAGCTAGAATGCTATGCATTCTAGCTCATTATGACTTTGTCATGCAGGTATTAGTTCAAAAAGAAAAAAAAGTGGGTTTACAACCACTTTAAGTCCTGCTGTTACTCCTGCTTTGCTTTTCTTGTCAGTTTTTCTTTTATACAGCTGATGCGTTTCATTGTTTGATCACATGGACTAATTTTTATTTCACTTGCATAGTAATTGTCAGTAAATTTCTTTATTAAATCAGGGCTTCTGTGCCCAAGTAGTCTGTGCAATGTGTGAATGCAGTTTGAATGTTTTTCCTCCTTGGCAGTATTAACCACTTCAATACTGGGCACTTTCGCCCCTTTCCTTCCCAGGCCAATTTTCAGCTTTCAGCACTCTTGCACTTTCAATAAGAATTGCGCGGTCATGCAACGCTGTACCAAAATGAAATGTTTATCATTTTGTTCATACAAATAGAGCTTTATGGTATTTATGGTATTTATTCACAAATCAGTTTTTTATTTTTTGCGATATAAGAGAAAAAAAGAACGGAAATTTAAAAAAAAACAATATTTTCTACTTTCTGTTTTAAAAGAAATCCAATAAAATATAATTTTGTCATACATGACAAAATGTATTCTGCTACATGTCTTTGGTAAAAAAAATCCAGTTAAAGCGGAGGTTCACACAAAAACCTCCGCTTTTCGGAACCCTCCCCCGCTCCGGTGTCATATTTGGCACCTTTCAGGGGGGAGGGGGGTGCAGATACCTGTCTAAGACAGGTATTTGCACCCACTTCCGGCATAGACTCCCACGGGAGTCTATGCCTCTTCCCTTCCCCACCGCACTGTCTGCTGGGACACACACAGGTCCCAGAGACAGCGGGGACCAATTAGAAAGCGCAGCACGACTCGCGCATGCGCAGTAGGGAACCGGGAAGTGAAGCCGCAGTGCTTCACTTCCCAATTCTCTTACAGAGAATGGCGGAGGCAGCACCCGAGGACCGAGGAACGATTCGGTCTCGGGTGCCGACATCACTGGACCCTGGGACAGGTGAGTGTCCTTATTTTAAAAGTCAGCAGCTGCAGTATTTGTAGCTGCTGACTTTTAATTTTTTTTTTTTTTCACGGGACTCCCTCTTTACCTGTATAATAATTGGTTTGTGTGATCACGGACATATGTAAGCAGATGATCATGTACAGATGTGTGCAGATGATCATTGGGACATATGATTTTACTGTTACATATGTGGGGGACTGGTATATTTACTGTGTGGGGACATGTGTGTGGGGACAGTGTTTTGGAGACACTATTTTGGGGACATTGTGTGTTAACATTGTGTGGGGACATGTGTGGGGGCTATGGGCCTGTGATCAGTGTGTAAAAAACTTTAAAAAACAGCTCATACTCACTGATCACCAGCTGGCTTCAGCGATCCACTCTCTCTCCTCACTGACAACTTCTGTGTGAAGAGAGGAGAGCTGATCGCCTAGCAACTGGCTCTCTATTTACATCACATGATGGCTGTGATTGGACACAGTCATCATGTGATGAGGAAGGCCAATCACAGAGCCCTCCTGCTGATCGGAGATTCGCTGTGTCCAGGAGACACGAGCGCATCGGGATCGCACCACGGCAAGGGCGTGCACGCACGCAATCCCCCTCCTTCTGAGGGACGTTCCTGAACGTCCACTCAGAAGGAGGATGTGCCTACCCGGCCATATATGTGCAGTGGCCAGGTAGGAGGTGGTTAATCACTTCATTGCAGTTCAGCTGATAAAATTCATATGTAATTTTTGCCTTTGCAAATAAGATATCCCCTTTTGTAATTGAATAACTGCCATCTTGGAAAATCACTACATTGCCTTGTTTTGTGAGCTTTTTCACTGACAAAAGATTATTTCAAGAGCAGAAACACCCTGGACATGGTATCTTTCTGGTAACACTCTGGTAAATAGAACAGTAATAAAAACGGTCTCATATTCCTTCTGATTCCATTATTTGCCAACTAGCTATGGTGATTTTTTTTCTGTTTTACTCTGGTCAAGGTGAATAAAGAAATTTCAGTCATTTGTCATGTGACTCTTACCTCCTGAATCAACACACCGTGCCTGCAAATATGAGGTGCAACTTTTGAATTGAAAAACATATTTATTATCAGAAGCAAAATCAGTTTCTTCCTTCACACTTTTGGCCTTTTGTAGTTTAGTTTGTTTTTACATTCTAGCTTTCCAGATTCTGCAATCTGCTTTTAAATTACCTTATTTCTTGCACACAAAACATTTGCGTGTTTCTTGTTTGTTGTTACTGTTTTTGTTTAAATTTTTTGTCTTTAAGTAAAGCAGACTTTGCAACAAAAGCACAATCACTGTTAATGTGTTCTGCTTTATGCTTATATTTATCCACAAGCTTGCCCCAAACATATTCCGGCTCCAGTTCAGTTCATCATCTGGGTGTGCATCAAGTGCTGTGACAAGCGTGTCATAATTTTCTGATAAACCACTTAGTAATAGTGCTGCGACATAAAAAATATTTTATTTCTTCTCCTACACCTCTCAAGCGTTCAACAATTTCCAAAGGTGTGCCTTATATAATCCTGCATATCTAATCAATCACAGTTCATTGCTGAGATTAGCTCTTTCATTCACCTTTGGTAATCCTTCCTACATTTCTTTAGCAGTTTCACACTTACATATATGTATAATTTGATAATCCTCTATGTTAAGAGAAATTGTGCTCTGAGCTTTTTGAACTTTTTCTATCCACCCATCTGATGGGTGTTCTAATCTGATCTTTCCAAACTGTCAATAAACACTATACCTTCTTTTTCCAATTTTGGCCAGCACAGCCTGTAATCTCTTTCTCCACCTACTGGTACTTTGCGGTACCAGCTTGCTTGACCAAGGTGGAGACAGGTATAGAGCTCCTGTGCCTTCCAGAATCCAAGCACTTTCAATAAGAAATTGGTTACCTCAAGACATCCCAAATCTATTCTTAGGACCTTTTTAGGGGCTTTCCAATTATTAGGGACATGGAGGGGCTCATTCAGTGAGGCTCGGGGGGTTGAGACATTTAAAGAGACCTCTTCTTCACTGGAGGTAGCATACATCACAGCCTGGTGCTCCTTCAGAGCACTGCCAGATGGGTGTCTTGCTATCTTGCCCTGTAGTTCAGCTTCAGTGAGCCACTTCAATTCATAGTCAGTTATACAATCACTCTGCCACTCCACATTGATCATTTGTTGGACAGTTGACAAAACACCAGCCATGCACATGCCCTTATTTGATCTATCTGTCTGGAGGGGATTAACCTCTGCAGGGCCCAATGTGCCCTCAACGATTGTCTGTTCTGCAGTGCCTCCATCTGGCAGAGCAGCAGGTGTAATGTCCACCCCACTGGTACCCCCCCCGACACCTTGTCCAATATTGCAAGTAATCTCTTGTACCAATCATTCTAATCACAAGTGCTCCACATCACCGGACCATCTGTGCATAGAGACATCAACAGAACCTGGGACTCAACCACGGGGACACATTGCATTGCAATACCCCACTTTTATGCGTAACTCAATTAAAAAAATGAATTTAGCTCAACCATTTCCACATTAGACAAGACAAAAAACTCTCACAGCACACCGTACATCTCAATAGGGCAAAAAGTTTAATAGATTGAAAATGTTACCCCAATTTTACCAGCTGGCTCTGGTGATCCTTTTGCAGCCACTTTAGCCTCTGTATCAATAACTTGCTGTATGGTGCAAGCCCACTCTGTACTACCAGAGCAGTATCCAAGCAATCCTGGACAACCTCCAGCTCTAAAACATGGAGTTGTCGCAAGGTTTCCAGGGAAAACTTCTCCCCTCTTTTTACACAAATAGCAGTTTTGCTAACTAGACTCACTGCCACTTCACCGTCCCATATCCAGTCTTTTGCAAATTTTTAAAATTACAACAGTCTTAACCTTTCCTGGGTTAGGTGTTGCTGTATCTCCTCTGCAATATTTCTACAGGCTATTGTCCCTACATGGCCACAGGGTGACCTTGCAGCCTTCCTGGACTGTCCAAAATCCCCTGCAGGCCAAAGAGATTACCTGCAAGTGCCCCTGTCCCTGTGAGCTTGCACGCAGAAACGAACGCATATATATGTCGCGCCCACATAAGTAAACGGCATTCAATCCACACATGTGAGGTATCACCACAAATGTTAGAGTGAGAGCAACAATTCTATGCCAAGACCTCCTCTGTAACTCTAAATAGGTAACCTGTAAAAAAAAAACCGTTGCCTATGGAGATCTTTAAGTACTGAAGTTTGGCGCCATTCCACGAGTGTGCACAATTTTCAAGCATGACATGTTAGGTATCTATTTACTCAGTATAACCTCATCTTTCACATTATATAAAAAATTTGGCTAAGTTTAGTTTTTTTTTTTTTTTAATTCATGAAACTTTTTTCCCAAAAAAGCATTTGAAAAATTGCTGCGCAAATACCATGTGACATAAAAAGTTGCACGATCGCCATTTTCTTCCCTAGGGTCTCTGATTTAAAAAAATCTATAATGTTTGGGGGTTCTGGGTAATTATCTACCAAGAAATTATGATTTATACATGTAGGAGCGAAGTGACGAAATTGTCCCGAATGGGAAGTGGTTAATATTTAAATAAAGTGCAGCGCTAGAGCAATAGAGTGCAATTCATGCGAATAGCACAATGCATGTGATATATGCAAAGACAACATAAATTATAATAAAGTGCAATCCTGTGCAATCATTCAAATATCTACAGTTTAAACATATTTAAATGTTAGAATCTATAACAAATATGCAGTGTTTGCATTGCATGTGAAAAATATTGTGCAAACAGTAAAAAAAATCATATGCAGCTGCGTTTCATCAGAAAGAGTCCCATGAAGGAGAGGTGCATTGGAAATGATGATCAAACATTTGACAGCGTGATACCCTTCACCACAAACAAAATGAAGGCTTACCAGAAAGCCATCGATCCCCCTTACTTAGGGAGGTCACAAAGCGCTTGGTTGGATCTATGATCCACTGAAAAGGAATCCAAACTACTTTCCCCAGCAGCCTTGGATAGTATACACCAGGAGGTTCACAGCTGATCAGGGAGTGTTAATTAGGAAGTCTCAGAGCCGGAGTGTATATAGAAACAAAAAGACTCTACATAATATGATACTGTTTCTTCTTTGCAGTTTAATAAAAGTAGTGCACTTACTTCAGATTGTAAAGTTCAAGCTGAGAGCATATAACAATCCAAATGATTCCTTTTAAAATTCAGACAGCAATCATACGCAGTAGCATGTGTACGTATCTGTCCCAACTGTCATGCCTTCGGCCTATAAAGGAAAAATAATATCTTCTGGACTTGCAATATAAACATTGCCCACTAGATGCCACTCTCAACAAAGGACTATTGATGGGTAGTGTTCTATGGTTAATAGACATTTCCTGTCAAAACACTAGGAACTAGCCCACTTCCTATTGCAACTCTTTCATCTTTACCATGAGGAGAACAGTATGCAATGGAGCCAGCTAAGCCTGTACTGCATGTTCTTAGGCGTTCCTAACCCTCTAGGGCAGCATCGCTGGTATGCTAAAGACTGTTTATTTGTATACCTAGTAAGCATTTGTTATGTTCATGTACATCTTATATATGTTCATTGTCTGTTTATTCCTAGTTTCACCGTGTGTACCGAGTGTGTACATCCTTATATGACCACCACCTGTTCATCGTAATAAAGATCTAAAGTTACAGACAGTCTGGTTATTGTAGGATTCAAGATTTAAACTGTATGTTGAGCTACTTACACGCCAGGGGCAAACGTGTAGAGAGAACAGAACACCGACGATCGTTTCGTCATAAATTACGTTGTCAGGGGTACCACTCTATTGTTCTAGTGCTGCACTTTATTTAAATATCGTTTCTGTTCCTGGTGTCTGGGTTATAGTGCACAGCTGCAGGTTGCGTTGCTACTTGAAGCTCGGTTATATTTTTCACATTTATTCACTGATGTGATTGTGCCTGAACAAATAAACTCCATTACCCAGTCCGCCTTCCCACTGATTCATGAAGAGAATAAAGTCAACTCTCTACTATCTCACTTTGTCATCCCTATTAAACTTATCTCTGATGGCGTTGAAATTCTTTGCTCTGCTATGCTGGACTCTGGGGGGAACAATATGGACATAAAATTTGCCGATAGCAATAATATCCAAACAAGAAATAAGCCTGCCCCTACCGATATGGAGACGGTTGATGGTTGATGGTTTACCCTTAACTTCAGGACCTGTTACCCATGAAACAGTCCCTTTGGTACTCCAATTTGAGGCTAACTGTCATGAGACCATCAGTTTTCAGCTGATTAAGTCACCCAAATTTCCTGACATTCTGGGCATTCCTTGGTTTTCAACCCATAATCTCTCCATTAACTGGGAAGCACAGATTATAAACTTTACATCCCCCCATTGTGAGGAATTCTGTAGAGAACCTTGTCTAACAAGTTCTCCGCCAGTCAAGGAATCACAGGTGGATGTGGTTACTATGCAGTCATATAGTCATAGTCATAAGTCATTGATCGAGACCTTGAGGGAGGCTCATGAGTGTTACAAGAAGGCTGCTGACAGACATCACAGATCACTTCCTAACTTTTATGTGGGTGACAAAGTTTGGTTATAAACCAAAAATTTGAAGGTCCATGTTACATCTGCAAAGTTAGGCCAAAAGTTTGTAGTACCTTTCCAGATTTCGGCTTGTAGTAGATGTGATTAAGGGAGTCATGAAACGTCTATTTCAATGTACATATGAGTACATGCTTTATATATCTAACGTATAGCAACCTTAAAACATATTCAGATATTTTGCAAAGCTTAGCCTATCCCTCCCTTGCTGCTGTGGAACTGAAGAGTTAACAGGACAATTAACAGAAGAATCGCACCTCTTCTAAGAATGCACTCAAAGTTAACACCAACATTTCAGAAGAAGAACGCCACTGCAAGAACAAAAGCAACTTCCGCAAATGAGCACCCAGCTAAAACCAAAGTTTTATCACTATATGTATTTTTATATTTGTGGTTTGTATGCGCCAGTCTTATTGACGTATCTCAATCTTTAATGGAATTGTATAAAAGTCTTGAGAAGCAGAAATATTAAACAGAAAGTAATTTGACTCTAGACTAGGTCTCAGTGTGAGCTTACTTGAAGCATGCACTTTTATGATCAATCTGACCAGGGGTAGATATAATAATGTCTGACTTTTGTTGTGATCCAAATAATTTTGGTGCTCGAACGTGGGGCTCAAGGCCAGGATCCCAAGGGATAGCTGATCGAGAAGGGACCGGGACAAGCCAACACAGAGAGACAGGATGGAGACTGATCACGGTAAGACATTTTTAATACCTCAGAAATTTAGTCTACTGTTTATCCTGTACCCATGGCTGGTCAATCTCTGTGCCAATATCGGCTTCCTGCGGCCCTCAAAGACAGGTATATATCTTGCCTCGAGTCTGTTGATCTAATAGGGAACCTGCAATTATATCTACCACCTGTTTTGTTCTGTTCTGTTTTGTTGATCGATCTTGTGTTTTGTGGTGGCTATTGGGAGTGAGGGATTGATTATATAGTCACAGATGAAATTAGTTGACGTGGTTTAAACTTCTCCCGGGAAATATATTGTGCGGTAAAGCGCGGGAAAACCAGGAGGAGGCGTCAGGACGTGGTTAAACACCTCCTGGGGAATAAATAATTGTGCTGTACAGCACGGGTGCAAGAAAGTGCACGGGAGAACCAGGACGGGGTGTCAGGAATACGACCAGCGGTGGCATTGGGATCCCATGAGATCTGAACAATCCTGTATTCCTCTACGGTTGTCATACATCTTGTTGCTTGTTGTTGGTTGTTGGTTACACCTTGTTGTTGGTAATGTCATGTCCTAAGTGTGTTTGTGGTCTGTTATTTGGAACACATGAAGAGGGTTGGGGGTTGATTGAGGTGGTAGAGCCAGGGTATAAAAGGGAATGTCTTGGTTGTAAACCCCTGTTAGCTGTTGGTGTTCAGATTAAATGTGCATTACCCAGTTAAACTTGAGGTTGGCAAGTCACCACAGGCTATAGAAAGTGAAGTTAGAAGGAGGGGACACGCAGCCGAGAGGTGCCCCTTACAACCTGACAGAACATGAAATTAATCAAAATGGTCGTATTGTGTAAAAAAAAAGAAAAAATAGAAAAGAGGAAGCTAAGTAGTCAGCCACCGCCCTATAATGGCGTCTGGTCCCCAGGAAGTAGACACTGCCCTTCGTCTACCGCTCTGTTCCAAGTGACACCTCCCACTCTGACAGCGCCCCCTGAACCGCCCACACCGAAGCCCACCCACATGTTTCCAGTGATGGAACATAGTAGCAATCAATGTAGCATTTTAATTAAATAAATAATTTATGTATTGGGTGTCTTGATTATTTCAGTCGGAGTCTGACTTTAAGGAGTTTCTCTAATAACAACAAATGTATTTATGCAAATGGTTTTAATTGTGTTTAAGCTGTATTAGCAATAATTGGGGGAGTTTTAAATGTTTAATTTCAACCAAAAACATGTATTGAAAAATGATGTATTCTGGGCATTGTGCCAGGTGAATTATGGTTACTAGCGAAAGAGGAAGTGCTTTCCTTACGTAATTCTATGTACTAGAAAAAAAAAATCAATTACTCTCTATGGAGATGGTTCACATCTCCACTCCAAAACGCCTGAAGCCAATATATGTACAAGAGGTCACACAAGAAGAAATATCACAACAGAATAGCACAAATATTTACTGATTTAGGTTTCAGCCTGCGGACCAAAGCGCATGCACAAATGCTGACTGTTGTGTTTGTCTCTGGTCTTAAAGAATCAATCCGAAAGGGTTTGATCCTATCATGCCCGGAATATAGAGCAATGGAGCTTGAGACATTGTTATTAGTGGTTATTAGGTCCAGAATCCTCACAGAGCAGTAGAGAGTAGCTCCTCTCATGATGGCCTCTGACACACCCTATCTGCGCCCACCAGTACCAACTCCACGTGTCTGCTACAACTGCGGAAGACCTGACCACTCCAGAAGGGAATACCGAAGCCCTCGGAAATTTACCCAGTCAACCAAGCCCCAACCGTGATCCACATGAAAGTGCTCAGTACCAGGGACATGACACCCCACCTCGCTCACCACCCCGCCCCACTCCGGATCACATGAAGCTTCTCCGCAAGGATTTGGGCAAGCCTGTGTCACCACCTGCCCGCTACACCTGGATGAAGTTACACCCAGACATTGTACTCCAGTATGCAGATGACCTGCTTGTGCAGATACCCTTGGTGATGCCTCAATCTTCTCTGAAAGCCTCCTCCACTACCTGGCTAAGCAAGGATGCAAGGCCTCGAAGCAAAAGGCCCAGAGGTGCAGAAAGAAGGTGATTTTCCTAGGCCATTGCATCTCCCAAGGCACCCGACATCTCACTGAAGAAAGAGTTGCTGCAATCAAGGCCATCCCTTTGCCTCAAGTTCAAAAGCCCCTTCGCGCCTTTCTAGGATTAATCTCCTACTGCCGTTCTT
Organism: Aquarana catesbeiana; assembly: GCF_042186555.1. Classification (NCBI taxonomy): domain Eukaryota; kingdom Metazoa; phylum Chordata; class Amphibia; order Anura; family Ranidae; genus Aquarana; species Aquarana catesbeiana. The sequence continues at coordinate 491,832,394 of NC_133328.1, forward strand.
GGATCCCAGAAGCCTCCCTCTTGATGCAACCCCTTTATGATGCCCTGAAATCTGACTCTTTCTTGCTTTCTCCAGAAGCTGTGGACAATTTTTTTTAAACTCTGAAGGAGATCCTCTCAACAGCCCCTGATCTGGGACTCCCAGACTATGAAAAGACTTTCAAACTGTTTGTCTCAGAGAGACAAGAACATGCCACAGGAGTTTTGGCTCAGGCCCATGGTAACAGACTCAGACTCATTGGGTATTATTCTGTCAACTGGACTCAGTGGCCAGGGAGGACCCTCCTGCCTCAGAGCCGTCTTTGCAGCCCAATGCCTCTCATGACATAACTGCCATACTAAACCAGGTCCAGCCCAAACACCTGTCCTCAGCAAGACACCTCAGACTCCCGTGTGCCTTGCTTCTCCCCGATAACATCACCATCCTCCAATGTGATACCCTTAACCCATCCACTCTGCTTCCTCTTCTCAAGGGGGGAACCTTTTTGGAGAATAATCCTCACCTCACCGCTCATGACTGCTTCAAAGTGATGAAGATGGAGACATCACACCTACTGACAGTCAGTGAAACAGCTCTTGAGAATCCTGACTTCACAATTTTGTGGATGGTTCCAGGTATGCAGACAGCACTGAACGGTACCACACAGGATACGCAGTCACCCCCGAAGATACAGTTCTTCAAGCTTTAGCATTACCCTCCTCCATGTCTGCCCAGGAAGCAGAACTCCAGGCCCTAACTATGGCATGCAAATTGTCAGAAGGAAATTTTGGGATCATCCGGAAAATCAGAGGGTTCCTGACAGCAGCAGGAACACCTGTAAAATACAGTGCAGCTATTGAGGACTTAATGGATGCCCTACTCCTCCCAGCACAAGTGGCTATACTTAAGGTAAAGGCGCACGGCAGGCTGATTTCCCAAGAAGCACAAGGCAATCACCTGGCAGATACCGCTGCAAAACAAGCTGCAGATGGGATGCGAGAAGTGGTCAGCAGAGTGAATGCACCCATCCTGGATGACCCAATAGACACCCCTGAAGAGCTGAAGAGACTGTACAAACCACCATGGTTCTACAAAACCCTCCTGTAAACAGGACTCACCTCAAGGAGCAACAGGAGGCAGCTGACAAAGAAGAAAAAGAAGTGTGGATCAAAAAAGGAGCCACAGAAGTTGAAGGAATCATGGAATTAAACAAGAGACCGTGTCTGCCACGATCAATCTTTCACGTAGTGGTACAGTGGGCCCTACGCTGCCTCTCATCTGTCAAAAACCTTGATGAACGCCCTGATCGGAAATAGTGTGCAGATATGGTGTCCTAGAGGTCATAGAGAAGGGCCGGCTTTCACGGCCTCAGTGACCAAGGAAATGTGGGCAGCTTTAGGGGTCATACTAGCTTTCCACACCCCATACTATCCTCAGAGCAGTGGGAAGGTGGAAAGACTAAACGGCACAATAAAATCTAGAATGTCTCAGGAAACAGAAATTAGTTGGCCAGACCAGGGCCATCTTAAGAGCATTATAGGCCCCTGGGCAATACAGTGCACTGGGGCCCTGTCTACACAATCACGCACAAGAATAAAAATGCAAATTATCAATAAGGCTATATTTATTGGTACTTCCAACAAAATCAGTGTTTAAACATTACAATATAACATGACATTGAAAAGCAAGAAATTGAAAAACAAGAAATTACAGATTGAAATGATTGATGGACACAGTGGCAGCGTTTGATGGGCACAGTGGCTGCGTTTGATGGGCACAGTGGCTGCGTTTAATGGCACAGTGGCTGGGTTTGATGGGCACAGTAGCAGTATTTGATGGGCACAGTGGCAGCGTTTGATGGGCACAGTGGCTGCGTTTGGGCACAGTGACTGCGTTTAATGGCACAGTGGCTGCGTTTAATGGCACAGTGGCTGCATTTGATGGGCACAGTGGCTGCGTTTGATGGCACAGTGGCTGTGTTTGATGGGCACAGTGGCTGCGTTTGATGGCACAGTGGCTGCGTTTGATGGGCACGGTGGCTGCATTTGATATATATAAAATCCAACCCTTAGCACTCTATGTATGTCTAGATAATGTGAAATGTATTTATGACAATTCATGTAACCTGTGTTATCCAGTCTGCACCATCAGAAGTGTAAACTCACCACATAAACACAGAGTTACATGAATGGTCATAAATTACCTTCACTTTATCTGTACAGAGGGATTGGGGGATGTTATATAGATAGGGCTGTGTGCCAGTTTGGGAGATATCTGTCACACTCAGCTGTCTCTTCATTCTCCTCATCTTCTTATCACTGATCACAATTAGCGATGAGCTTCGTGTTCGAGTCAAACCCATGTTCGACTCGAACATCGTCTGTTCGCCCGTTCGCCGAATTGCGAAAGATATGGGTCGTTCGCGCCAAATTCGTGTGGCGCGTCATGGCCCATAATTCACTGCGGCATCGCAGTGCATTGCTGGCTGATGATTGGCCAAGCATGCACTATGACCCGCATGCTTGGCCAATCACAGCGCCGTCTGAACAGAGAGCCGTAATTGGCCAAAGCCAAGGAGGCTTTGGCCAATTATGGCTCAGGGGATTTAGTACACGCCCCACACTATATAAGGCCGCCTACACGGCGGCCCTGTGTAGTGTGTGTTCCGGCGTTCATAGATAGAGAGAGAGAGAGAGACAGACAGTGTCATTTGATTTGAGTTAGATAGATTAGGCAGAACAGTCAGTCAGTTAGCTACACTTACAGTGTATTGTGTATATATATATGCATCCCAGGTGTTGCATATATATATATATACACTGTATTCAGTTTAGCTAGATCCGTTCCTGTTATCTTCTTACTGACAGGCAGGCTTGTCTTGTTACAGTATTTACAGCTACCTGAAGAAAATTGCTGGTGCTCTTTTGATCCTATTAGTACCACAGTCAGGCAGCTAGACTATTTACAGTTAGTGCAGTGCGTCCTGCTCACAGTGTTCAGCTAAAACTACAAGTTAGTGGGGTGCGTCCTGCTCACAGTGTTCAGCTAAACCTACAAGTTAGTGCGGTGTGTCCTGCTCACAGTGTTCAGCTAAAACTACAAGTTAGTGCTGTGCGTCCTGCTCACAGTATTCAGCTAAAACTACAAGTTAGTGTGGTGCGTCCTGCTCACAGTGTTCAGCTAAACCTACAAGTTAGTGGGGTGCGTCCTGCTCACAGTGTTCAGCTAAAACTACAAGTTAGTGCTGTGCGTCCTGCTCACACTGTTCAGCTAAAACTACAAGTTAGTGTGGTGCGTCCACCTCACAGTGTTCAGCTAAAACTACAAGTTAGTGCAGTGCGTCCACCTCAGAGTGTTCAGCTAAACCTACAAGTTAGTGCGGTGCGTCCTGCTCACAGTGTTCAGCTAAAACTACAAGTTAGTGTGGTGCGTCCTCCTCACAGTGTCCAGCTAAACCTACAAGTTATTTTTTTGCGAGCTCTACACTGTGTTCAGCTAAAGCTACCTGTAGAAGGTTGGTGGTGTTTTCCTGATCCTATCACTACCGCAGGCAGCTAAAAAAGCTACAAGTTAGTTTTTTGCGAGCTCTGCACAGTGTTCAGCTAAAGCTACCTGTAGAAGGTTGGTGGTGTTCTCATACTACAGGCAGGCAGTTGATTTTGCTAGCTGCAGTATCAGTATATATATATATATATATATATATATATATATATATATATATCCCAGCTTAGTGCAGCTACAGGCCATTAGTATGTCTGGAAGGCCAAGAAGGAGAGGCAGACAGTCACAAGCCAATAAGAGAGGGCAAGCAGGCTCTGTGTCTAGTGCTGGTCGTGGAGACGGTGCATCCTCATCAGCACGTGGCCGTGGGACACGCTTGGCCTTTTTTTCGGCAGCTGGCCGCGTTGAGCCACAACATGCGGAAGACTTGGTCGAGTGAATGACCAAGCCGTCCTCATCCTCCTCATCCTCTCTCACCCATGCCCAGGGTACTTTGTCTGGCAAAGCAGCGGCCTCTTCCCTTGGCTCAATGTCATCAGTGACTCCTTCCCTAGCCCCACCATGTCCTCCTGAGGAGTCCCTCGAACTGTTTGACCACAGTGTTGGGTACATGCTCCAGGAGGATGCCCAGCATTTGGAAGGCTCTGATGATGATACTGAGCTCGATGAAGGCAGTAACGTGAGCACGGACAGAGGGGGTGCCCAAGAAGGACAGCAATCTGGCAGTCATGCTCCCCCTGCTGCAGCATACTGCCAGGTTTGCTCCAGTGATGAGGAGGGAGGGGATGATGAGGTCACTGACTCAACGTGGGTGCCTGATAGGAGGAGGAGGCAGCACATCACCAACGAGGCAGGATGCCCTCCAGGGGCCAGCCTAAGGGCAGCACCTTGACACACCCCAAAGCTCCACATGTGCAGGGCGCTGCAGTCTCTGCACGTTATTCAAAAAGTTCTTTGGTGTGGGCCTTTTTTGAGACGAGTGCATCAGATCGCACCGCTGCTATTTGCAACATATGTCTCAAGCGTATCTCGCGTGGCCAAAACATCTCCCGCTTGGGTACCACATGCTTGACCAGACATATGTTGACCTGCCATGCAGTTCGTTGGCAAGCGTATCTAAAAGACCCACACCAAAGAGCAAACAGGACCTCTCCTTGCTCCTCATCAGCTGAGATCTCCAACCCCACTATACCTTCAGTCCTCTCAGAGACCTGCACTGAGAGGAATGAAGGTGTAGAATTAGGTGTGTCACAGCCAAGTACTTGTCGGCAATCTGCTTTTGGTACACCAACGTCAGATTGTACCAGGAAAATTTCCCTGCCCCAGCTGCTGCACCGTTGAAAGAAGTTTGCTCCCAGCCATCTACATGCCCAGCGGTTGAATGCTAGCTTGGCAAAATTGCTAGCACTTCAACTGCTGCCTTTTCAGTTGGTAGACTCTGCCCCCTTCCGTGAGTTTGTGGAATGTGCAGCACTTTTTCTCACGGAAGGTGATTCCGGCTCTCTACCGGCATGTGGAAGGAAATGTCCATGCCTCGCTGGACAGGGCGGTCAGCGGTAAGGTGCATATTACCGCTGACTCATGGTCCAGCAGGCATGGACAGGGACGTTACCTAAGTTTCACGGCGCATTGGGTGACTCTGCTGGCAGCTGGGAAGGATGCAGGACAAGGTGCAGTAGTGTTGGAGGTTGTTCCGCCACCACGCCTCCAAAATGCTAATGATTGTGACACACCTCTCTTCTCCACCCCCTCCTCTTCTTTTTCCTCCATGGCCTCTTCCTGTGCTTTGTCCTCAGAAACCAGCGGGGCTCCGTAGCCGTTCATGGCCAAAAGATTCCATGCGGTGCTTGAGCTGGTGTGCTTGGGGGACAGGAGCCACACTGGGGCAGAGGTTCTGTCAGCTCTGCAGGGACATGTTCAGAGGTGGTTGACGCCACGCCAACTTAAGGCAGGAATGGTGGTTTGCGACAATGGCACCAACCTCCTCTCTGCCCTCCGACAGGGACAAATGACCCATGTGCCCTGTTTGGCTCATGTCCTTAACTTGGTGGTGCAGCGGTTCTTGGGCAGGTATCCGGGCTTACAGGATGTCCTGAGGCAGGCCAGGAAAGTCTGTGTGCATTTCCGCCGGTCATATAATGCCAGTGCTCGGCTGACGGACCTCCAAAAGGAGTTTAACCTGCCCAAGAACCGCCTAATCTGTGACATGCCCACCAGGTGGAACTCAACGTTGGCCATGCTGCAGCGGCTGCACATGCATCAGAGGGCCATCAATGAGTACCTGTGCGACTATGGCACCAGGACAGGGTCAGGGGAGCTTGTTTTTTTTTCCCCACGCCAGTGGGCCATGATCAGGGATGCATGCACTGTCCTGTCACCATTTGAGGAGGCCACGAGGATGGTGAGCAGTGACAGTGCATGCATCAGTGACACTGTCCCCCTTGTCCACCTGTTGGAGCACACGCTGCGTGGAATAATGGACAGGGCACTTGAGGCAGAACAGAGGCAGGAAGAGGAGGACTTCCTTAGCTCTCAAGGTCCCCTTTATCCAGACAGTGTTCTTGCGTGCCCGCCGATCACACAGGAAGAGGAGGAGGAGGAAGATTGTGTCTGTATGGAGGTGGAGCCTGGCACTCAGCATCAGCAGCAGTCTTTAAGGGATCAGTCCCAAGAAACACATGGACTTGTACGTGGCTGGGAGGAGGTGGCTGCGGACCATGTCGTCCTTAGTGACCCAGAGGACTCCGGCCCGAATGCCTCAGTAAACCTACGCTGCATGGCCTCCCTGATCCTGCAAAGCCTGCGTAAGGATCCTTGTATTCGTGGTATCAAGGAGAAGGACCAATACTGGCTGGCAACCCTCCTTAAACCACGTTACAAGGGTAAGATTGCGGACCTTATCTTGCCATCGCAGAGCGAGCAGAGGATGAAACATCTTCGGGAGGCCTTGCAGAAAGGTCTGTGCAACGCGTTCCCAGAGACTGGGAGGTTACAAGCTCCTGTTTCTGGACAACGTGTTGCTGAGGCTTCGGTCAGTCAAAGAAGGAGCGGTGGAGAAGGTGGCCGTCTGACCGATGCGTTCAGACAATTTTTTGGTCCGCAGCCCCAAGGTATGATCGGTTCCAGCAACCATCGCCAGCGTCTGTTTTACGTGGTGCAGGAATACCTAGGGGCAAGATCTGACTTGGACACCTTTCCCACTGAAAATCCTCTGGGTTACTGGGTCTTGAGGATGGATCACTGGCCAGAGCTTGCACAGTATGCAATTGAGCTACTGGCCTGTCCTGCATCCAGCGTTCTTTCGGAACGCACATTCAGTGCTGCTGGAGGCTTTGTAACCATTCACAGGGGGCGTCTGTCCACCGACTCGGTCAATCAACTGACCTTCATAAAAATGAATCAGTCTTGGATCACCACCAGCTACCAAGCACCTGATGCTGATGTAACCGAATAATTTTTTTGGAAATCTCAGATCCCTTCAAAGACTGCCTATGCTGATGCTGAGTGACTATCCCTGAGTAATTATCCTCTTCCTCCTCAATCATCACGCTGATAGCTTGTAAGAACATTTTTGGTTCTGGGCGCCACCACCAGTGCCTAAGGCCCAATTTTTCAGCCCCTGTTTAACAGGGGCGTGTAATTACAATTTTTGATGCAATACTTTGCAGCAGGGCTCGTTTCTGCATTACAACTAGAGTATCTGTGAGGGGTTGCAGTGTTGTGGCACCAACACCAGTGCCTAAGGCCCAATTTTTCAGCCCCTGTTTAATAGGGGCATGTAATTACAATTTTTGATGCAATACTTTGCAGCAGGGCTCATTTCTGCGTTCCAACTAGAGTATCTGTGAGAGGTTGCAGTGTTGTGGCACCAGCACCAGTGCCTAAGGCCCAATTTTTCAGGCCCTGTTTAACAGGGGCCTGTAATTACAATTTTTGATGCAAAACTTTGCAGCAGGGCTCATTTCTGCGTTCCAACTAGAGTATCTGTGAGGGGTTGCAGTGTTGTGGCACCAGCACCAGTGCCTAAAGCCCAATTTTTCAGCCCCTGTTTAACAGGGGCGTGTTATTACAATTTTTGATGCAATACTTTGCAGCAGGGCTCATTTCTGCGTTCCAACTAGAGTATCTGTGAGGGGTTGCAGTGTTGTGGCACCAGCACCAGGGCCTAAGGCCTAATTTTTCAGCCCCTGTTCAACAGGGGCATGTAATTACAATTCTTGATCTAATATTTCACAGCAGGGCCCATTTCTGCACCCACCAAGAGCGAGTGAGGACTTACAGTGTTGTGGCACCAGCACCACCACCACCACCACCAAAGGCCCAATGTTTCTGCCCTTGTTCAACAGGGGCATGTAATTACAATTCTTGATCTAATATTTCACAGCAGGGCCCATTTCTGCACCCACCAAGAGCGAGTGAGGACTTACAGTGTTGAGGCACCACCACCACCAAAGGCCCAATTTTTCTGCCCTTGTTCAACAGGGGCATGTAATTACAATTCTTGATCTAATATTTCACAGCAGGGCCCTGTGAGGGCTTACAGTGTTGTGGCCACAACAACACCTAAGGCCCAAATTTCTGCTGAGTATATAGGGCAGGCCCCTACTTTCAAACATCTAACTTAAAAACGACTCCTACTTGCAAACAGAAAGAGACAACAGGAAGTGAGATGAAATCTACCCCTAGGAAGGGAAATTCTCTCCTGTAAGAGTTAATATGGGAAAAACATTTCTCCTTTCCACTGATGCTTTCCAATCCTTGTTCCACAAAAAAAAACAAATTTTCAAAAAACATTTGTCATTGGGACAAAAATTGAGGTGAAATTTTCTGAAGAGGAGGAAAGACAGCAAAACAAATGTCACAGGGGTGATAACCCTTCCCTATGTTTTCCAAAAAGCTTAAAAAAGATTTTTTGGCTGGAGCTAAACACGTTAAAAATGTACCCGTTCAAAATTACAAACAGATTCTACTTAACAACAAACCTACAGTCCCTGTCTTGTTTGCACCGCCTGTATACTGCTGTTCAGAGTATATAGGGCCTGGTGGCCCCACACCTCTCCTTATTTTAATTTGGGTGCGGGGTTCCCCTTAATACCCATACAAAGACCCAAAGGGCCTGGTAATGAACTGGGGGGTACCCATGCCATTTGTCTCACTGATTTTCATCCATATTGCCAGGACCCGACATTACATTAAACCCGCAAGCAGTTTTAAATGAGATTTTTTCCTTTAAAAATGACATTTTGTGCAGGGACTGTTCGAAACATGCTCCACTTTACAGGCATACTATAGACACACCCCAGGAACGATATTTAAAGGAATATTTAACTTTTTTTTTTTTTTTTACTTTAAGCATCATTAAAATCACTGCTCCCAAAAAAACGGCCGTTTTTAAAAGTTTTTTTTCATTGATACATGTCCCCTGGGGTAGGACCCGGGTCCCCAAACCCTTTTTAGGACAATACCATGCAAATTAGCCTTTAAAATGAGCACTTTTGATTTTGAACGTTCGAGTCCCATAGATGTCAATGGGGTTCTAACGTTCGTGTGAATTTTCGGTCCGTTCGCAGGTTCTGGTGCGAACCGAACCGGGGGGTGTTCGGCTCATCCCTAATCACAATACCTACAAGACAAATCCTACAGAAACTTTTGCAGCTTTTCTTCCAAGGAGACTTTACTCAGCAAAAAAATGATCTCACCTCCTCCCTGTAGTGTGAGCAGACATCCCGGCCAGCAGTAGCTACAGTGAGCTCCGCCCCCTCAGCACACCTCACTGGTGATTGGAGGAAGGGGGAGGGAGGGAGTGGAGTCAGAGATCTCACAGTGCAGGGGATGGAGGGAGAGAAGAGCTGCTTTGGAGGGTCTAAATACAAACACCGCCGACACAGTATATGTATTTAGAAGCTGCTGTCCCCAGTGGCGTAATGTGGGTTGTCAGCACCCAGGGCAAGGCAAGTAATTTGCGCCCCCCCCTAACCTGCGGACTTTTATCACTTCCCGAGTCCCTTCAAATACAATAGTACTGACCTACCTGATTCCTATACTGACCACTACACTAACCTACTTGATTTCAACATTGACCAACCTGATTCCATTACTGACCATTACACACTACACTGTCCACTACACTATACTATACTGACCACTATACTACACTGAGAACTACACTACAGTGACCATTACACTGTCCACTCCACTACACTGTCCACTATCCTATACTGACCACTACACTAACCACTATACTGTCCACTATACTGACCACTACACTATACTGTCCACTATACTGACCACTACACTGAGAACTACACTACACTGACCACTACACTGACCACTATATTACACTGTCCACTACACTACACTGACCACTATACTGACCACTACACTATACAGACCACAATACTACACTGTCCACTACACTACACTGACCACTACACTACACTGTCCACTATATTACACTGACCACTACACTATACTGACCACAATACTACACTGTCCACTACACTACACTGACCACTACACTGTCCACTACACTACACTGACCACTACACTATACTGACTACTACACTACACTGTCCACTACACTATACTGACCACTACATTGTCCACTATACTACACTGAACACTACACTACACTGACCACTACACTATACAGACCACAATACTACACTGACCACTACACTACACTACACTGTCCACTACACTACACTGTCCACTACACTATACTGACCACTACACTATACAGACTACAATACTACACTGTCCACTATGCTACACTGTCCACTACACTACACTGTCCACTACACTATACTGTCCACTACACTATACTGACCACAATACTACACTGACCACTACACTACACTGTCCACTACACTATACAGACTACAATACTACACTGTCCACTATACTACACTGACCACTACACTACACTGTCCACTACACTATACTGACCACTATACTACACTGTCCACTACACTGTCCACTACACTACACTGTCCACTACACTACACTGACCACTACACTATACTGTCCACTATACTACACTGTCCACTACACTACACTGACCACTACACGACACTGACCACTATACTACACTGTCCACTACACTATACCGACCACAATACTACACTTACCACTACACTGTCCACTACACTATACAGACTACAATACTACACTGTCCACTATACTACACTGACCACTATACTACACTGTCCACTACACTACACTGTCCACTACACTATACTGACCACTATACTACACTGTACACTATACTGTCCTGCCTAGTCTTCCTATACTGACACTACATATACGGCGCCTGTCTCTTCTCTCCCCCCCCCCCGTGTTTATCCATTACTCACCTTCTTGTCTTGCATCGGTCTGGAGGATAGGAGGAGGAGGAGGAGAAGACAGCTGCCCCGGCGGCTCACACTCTCCAGTGCTCGTCTCCCCCGCGCTCCGGCCAGCATGTTCATTGTTTCCCGGCGCACTGTGATTGGGCGTATGGGGGTCATGTGCGGAGGCGGGACTTCAGGAGCAACCGTGATCGCGGATAGGCCAGCCCCACGCCGCACATGACCCCCATACGCCCAATCACAAGGCGCCAAACACTGGACATGGCGGCGGAGCGCGGGGGACACAGGAAAATAAATTAGGAGAAGGCAGCCAGTAGTGACACTACTGGCATGAAATTGCGCCCCCCTAAATGTCGTGCCCGGGGCCAGGGCACCCCCCACGCTACGCCACTGGCTGTCCCCACAGTGACAAGTGTACCCCCCCATCCACTTACTCTGGGCCCTCAGTCCACCCCTGGTCAGAACAAAGGAGACTGGCTCCATCGGCTAGGTGATGGTGTATGCTGCGGTGATAAGCAGCTGACACCTGTCACAGAAGAGCTTCATTGCCGCGCCGGTCCACAGAGGATATGCGGGAAAGTACCCAAAGCAGCGGTTCCCGCTCAAGCTCCTTACAGTTGTATGGGCTATACCCCCTGATGGTGGCCCTGGCGCTGAGGATTGGCCCTTGGTGGGGCCCTCAATGCAAATGGGGCCCCCGGGCAACTACCCAACGTGCCCAATCGAAAAAACGGCCCTGGGCCAGACAGCCTGCCCATTGCCTTATTCAGCGTTAGATACACTTCAAGGGGAAACCATGGTCTTTCACCCTATGAGATATTGTTTTGTTCAGCCCCCAGACTGGGTTGTTATTTCCCACAACAGTTGCAGCTCCAATCTGATGTATTAACTGATTATGTGACTGCTTTATATCGCGAATTAACCCGTATCCATTCGGAAGTGTTTTTTTCCAATCCAGATCCTGAGCTAGATACAGGAACACACATGCTGGTTCCTAGTGATTGGGTCCTGATAAAGAAATTTGTGAGAAAACATACTCTTGAATACAGATATGATGGTCCTTTCCACATCAGTCAAAGTGGCTGGGAAAAACACGTGGATACACGCCTCCTACTGCAAGAAAGTCCCTGTACCTGAGGAAGAGGTCGAGGGGACCAAATGATTCTGTATATCCTTTTCATTATAATCATTGCTCAGGCACAAGAGGTAGCCATCAAACAAAAATATGGTATAACCCAATTCTTTTATAACTCATCCAATACACATGTTGCCACTTTTATATCCTCTTATGAACAGATAATTCCAGGTACTATGTACAAGATCCGATCCTGGGATCAAGCAGTAAGGCCCATGACTGTGTATGTATGCGTTACCGATTCCTATTGGGGTAACAACTGTGATTCCTGGGGAGTAGGGATGAGCCGAACACCCTCCTGTTCGGTTCGCACCAGAACATGCGAACAGGAAAAAAGTTCGTTCGAACACGCGAACACCGTTAAAGTCTATGTGACACGAACATGAATAATCAAAAGTTCTAATTTTAAAGGCTAATATGCAAGTTATTGTCATAAAAAGTGTTTGGGGACCTGGGTCCTGCCCCAGGGGACATGGATCAATGCAAAAAAAAGTTTTAAAAACGGCCGTTTTTTCAGGAGCAGTGATTTTAATAATGCTTAAAGTCAAACAATAAAAGTGTAATATCCCTTTAAATTTCATACCTGGGGGGTGTCTATAGTATGCCTGTAAAGGGGCGCATGTTTCCTGTGTTTAGAACAGTCTGACAGCAAAATGACATTTTGAAGGAAAAAACTCATTTAAAACTACCCGCGGCTATTGCATTGCCGACAATACACATAGAAGTTCATTGATAAAAACGGCATGGGAATTCCCCAAAGGGGAACCCCGAACCAAAATAAAAAAAAAAAAATGACGTGGGAGTCCCCCTAAATTCCATACCAGGCCCTTCAGGTCTGGTATGGATATTAAGGGGAACCCCGGCCAAAATTTAAAAAAAAAATGACGTGGGGTTCCCCCTAAATTCCATACCAGACCCTTCAGGTCTGGTATGGATTTTAAGGGGAACCCCGCGCCAAAAAAAAAAAAAAAAAAACGGCGTGGGGTCCCCCCAAAAATCCATACCAGACCCTTATCCGAGCACGCAACCTAGCAGGCCGCAGGAAAAGAGGGGGGGACGAGAGTGCGGCCCCCCCCTCCTGAACCGTACCAGGCCACATGCCCTCAACATTGGGAGGGTGCTTTGGGGTAGCCCCCCAAAACACCTTGTCCCCATGTTGATGAGGACAAGGGCCTCATCCCCACAACCCTGGCCGGTGGTTGTGGGGGTCTGCGGGCGGGGGGCTTATCGGAATCTGGAAGCCCCCTTTAACAAGGGGACCCCCAGATCCCGGCCCCCCCTGTGTGAAATGGTAAGGGGGTTCAAAAGTACCCCTACCATTTCACTAAAAAACTGTCAAAAATGTTAAAAATGACAAGAGACAGTTTTTGACAATTCCTTTATTTAAATACTTCTTCTTTCTTCTATCTTCCTTCATCTTCTGGTTCTTCTGGTTCTTCTGGCTCTTCTGGTTCTTCCTCTGGCGTTCTCGTCCAGCATCTCCTCCGCGGCGTCTTCTATCTTCTTCTCCTCGGGCCGCTCCGCACCCATGGCATGGGGGGGAGGCTCCCGCTCTTCTCTTCTTCTTCATCTTCTTCTCTTCTTCTCTTCTTCTCTTCTTCATTTTCTTCTCCGGGCCGCTCCGCATCCATGCTGGCATGAAGGGAGGCTCCCGCTGTGTGACGGCGCTCCTCGTCTGACAGTTCTTAAATAACGGGGGGCGGGGCCACCCGGTGACCCCGCCCCCTCTGACGCACGGGACATGACGGGACTTCCCTGTGGCATTCCCCGTGACGTCACAGGGAAGTCCCGTCAAGTCACCGTGCGTCAGAGGGGGGCGGGGTCACCGGGTGGCCCTGCCCCCCGTTATTTAAGAACTGTCAGACGAGGAGCGCCATCACACAGCGGGAGCCTCCCGCCATGCTAGCATGTGTGAGGAGCGGCCCGGAGAAGAAAATGAAGAAGAGAAGAAAAGAAGAAGAGAAGAAGATGAAGAAGAAGAGAAGAGCGGGAGCCTCCCCCCATGCCATGGGTGCGGAGCGGCCCGAGGAGAAGAAGATAGAAGACGCCGCGGAGGAGATGCTGGACGAGAACGCCGGAGGAAGAACCAGAAGAGCCAGAAGAACCAGAAGAACCAGAAGATGAAGGAAGATAGAAGAAAGAAGAAGTATTTAAATAAAGGAGTTGTCAAAAACTACCTTACCATTTCACACAGGGGGGGCCGGGATCTGGGGGTCCCCTTGTTAAAGGGGGCTTCCATATTCCGATAAGCCCCCCGCCCGCAGACCCCCACAACCACCGGCCAGGGTTGTGGGGATGAGGCCCTTGTCCTCATCAACATGGGGACAAGGTGTTTTGGGGGGCTACCCCAAAGCACCCTCCCAATGTTGAGGGCATGTGGCCTGGTACGGTTCAGGAGGGGGGGGGCCGCACTCTCATCCCCCCCTCTTTTCCTGCGGCCTGCCAGGTTGCGTGCTCGGATAAGGGTCTGGTATGGATTTTTGGGGGGACCCCACGCCGTTTTTTTTTTTTTTTTTGGCGCGGGGTTCCCCTTAAAATCCATACCAGACCTGAAGGGTCTGGTATGGAATTTAGGGGGAACCCCACGTCATTTTTTTTTTTAATTTTGGCCGGGGTTCCCCTTAATATCCATACCAGACCTGAAGGGCCTGGTATGGAATTTAGGGGGACTCCCACGTCATTTTTTTTTTTTAATTTTGGTTCGGGGTTCCCCTTTGGGGAATTCCCATGCCGTTTTTATCAATGAACTTCTATGTGTATTGTCGGCAATGCAATAGCCGCGGGTAGTTTTAAATGAGTTTTTTCCTTCAAAATGTCATTTTGCTGTCAGACTGTTCTAAACACAGGAAACATGCGCCCCTTTACAGGCATACTATAGACACCCCCCAGGTATGAAATTTAAAGGGATATTACACTTTTATTGTTTGACTTTAAGCATTATTAAAATCACTGCTCCTGAAAAAACGGCCGTTTTTAAAACTTTTTTTTGCATTGATCCATGTCCCCTGGGGCAGGACCTGGGTCCCCAAACACTTTTTATGACAATAACTTGCATATTAGCCTTTAAAATTAGCACTTTTGATTTCTCCCATAGACTTTTAAAGGGTGTTCCGCGGCATTCGAATTTGCCGCGAACACCCCAAATTGTTCGCTGTTCGGCGAACTTGCGAACAGCCAGTGTTCGAGTCGAACATGAGTTCAACTCGAACTCGAAGCTCATCCCTACTGGGGAGCAGTGGGTTGGAACACTAGGGGTACAAACTGGGGGTACAAACCTGAAAAAACCCAAAATAGAAAGGATAATAATGGGAAGTCACTCTTAGATAGAATGACAATCAACAAACACACAGATCAGTATTACACCAAAGAGTTCAGGTTGACCAGTGAGAATCCTAGCCCAGGAGACAGCGGGACCTATGTTCTGGGCCTATGGTGGGGAAGTGGGTATCCCGGTTTTAGAAACCCTTTCCAACTGAAAGATATGTTCAATAACCCAGAGTGGGGAGTTCCCCAATCCACATCTAGCTCAAACCCCCTGAGGCCCCATATACAGTCATTAAAGAACATGGTGGCCATAGCAGACCCTACCTTTGAGGATACTATGGCTGCAGAAACTGGGTTCTCAGATGTGGCTTGAGTGGATAAGGTACAGTGCAAGGAAACACAATAAGACCAATTGCTATGTGTGTGGGGGGGCTAGACCACAATTAGGAACGGTACCCCTAAACATACCCCCAGAACAAGAAACATGTTTCCTCAGCCTATTTACCAACACAACCACTGACCGCTCCTTGTGTGAACATTGGAAGAAGGAATATCCCATAGTTACCAAGACCCCCAAGCCAGGAGAAGGTATCACCATATATCCTGGCAAGTACACATGCTATGGATGGTATCAGGGAGTGGGGAAATCTCTTGGGAATTTCACTAAGGGTTACCGTGGATCTTATAGTGAGGTATCTGCAGATCTGGTGCAAAATCAAGTCCAGTCTTTGGGAGACGTGTACTGGATCTGCATAGGCATAAAAATTATAAGCAGATTGACAGGACAGTGGACAGGAGAATGTGCACTGGCCAAGGCCATAATGCCTCTACATATTCTCTCGGAAAACCCAAAGCCAAATACAAACAACACTCCCCGACCTAACAGGAGGCGTAGGAGTGCCCCAATAGTAAGCTTCAACCTTCATGTATACATAGATGCCATAAGGGTCCCTAGAGCTGTTCAAAGCAAGAGACCAAGTAGCAGCAGTTTCTGATCTCCATCATCACCGTAAACAAGAATGTAGACTGGATAAATTACATCTACTACAACCAACAAAGGTTTGTTAATTACACCAGAGATGCACTCCGAGGTTTAGCCGAACAACTAGAAGCCGCTTCACACATGACCTTCCAAAACCGTATGGCCTTAGATATGTTCCTAGCTGAAAAGGGGGGTGTTTGTAAGATGTTACCTGAAATGAGTACATGCTGTACTTATACCCTAGATAACACAGGCCCAAATGGTAAAGTGACTTTAGCCATCCAGAAACTTGAGGATTTGTCCAAAGAATTAAAGAAGAATTCAGGGCTCTCCAACCCCTGGGACCCAGGGCTGTTTTTTCGATTGGGCACGTTGGGCAGTTGCCCGGGGGCCCCATTTGCATGGAGGGCCCCACCAAGGGCCAATCCTCAGTGCCAGGGCTGCCATCAGGGGGGTATAGCCCATACAACTGTAAGGGGCCCGAGCGGGAACGCGGGAGCGCTGCTTTGGGTACTTTCCCGCATATCCTCTGTGGACCAGCGTGGCAATGAAGCTCTTCTGTGAAAGGTGTCGGCTGCTTATCACAGCAGTACACCATCACCTAGCCGATGGAGCCAGTCTCCTTTGTTCTGACCAGGGGCGGACTGAAGGCCCAGAGTAAGTGGATGGGGGGGTACACTTGTCACTGTGGGGACAGCAGCTTCTAAATACATACACTGTGTCGGCGGTGTTTGTATTTAGACCCTCCAAACCAGCTCTTCTCTCCCTCCATCTCCTGCACTGTGAGATCTCTGACTCCACCCCCTCCCTCCCCCTTCCTCCAATCACCAGTGAGGTGTGCTGAGGGGGCGGAGCTCACTGTAGCTACTGCTGGCCGGGATGTCTGCTCACACTACAGGGAGGAGGTGAGATCATTTTTTTACTGAGTAAAGTCTCCTTGGAAGAAAAGCTGCAAAAATTTCTGTAGGATTTGTCTTGTAGGTATTGTGATCAGTGATAAGAAGATGAGGAGAATGAAGAGACAGCTGAGTGTGACAGATATCTCCCAAACTGGCACACAGCCCTATCTATATAACATCCCCCAATCCCTCTGTACAGATAAAGTGAAGGTAATTTATGACCATTCATGTAACTCTGTGTTTATGTGGTGAGTTTACACTTCTGATGGTGCAGACTGGATAACACAGGTTACATGAATTGTCATAAATACATTTCACATTATCTAGACATACATAGAGTGCTAAGGGTTGGATTTTATATATATATATATATATATATATATATATATATATATATATATATATATATATATATAAATACACACCTTATAACAGGAGGTTGTTTTCTTTACATACCAATTCTGTATTATGTATTGTTGTATATATTGGTTGATGAGCACAATAATTTTTTTTTAAATGATAAACATCACTATCTGACCACATCTCAGCCCCCTACTCCCACCATCAAAGCTGCCACTGTGCCCACCAAACACAGACACTGTGCCCATCAAAGCTGCCACTGTGCCATCAAACGCAGCCACTGTGCCCAAACACTGCCACTGTGCCCATCAAACACTGCCAATGTGCCATCAAACGCAGCCACTGTGCCCATCAAACGCAGCTACTGTGCCCATCAAATGCAACCACTGTGCCCATCAAACACAACCACTGTGCCATTAAACGCAGCCACTGTGCCCATCAAACGCAGCCACTGTGCCCATAAAACGCTGACACTGTGCCCATCAAACGCAGCCACTATGCTATCAAACACAGCCACTGCGCCCAAATGCAGCCACTGTGCCCATCAAACGCAGCCACTGTGCCCATAAAACGCAGACACTATGCCATCAAATGCAGTCACTGTGCCCAAACGCAGCCACTGTGCCCATCAAACGCAGCCACTGTGCCCATCAAACACAGCCACTGTGCCATCAAACGCAGCCACTGTGCCCATCAAATGCAGCCACTGTGCCCATAAAATGCTGCCACTGTGCCCATCAAACACAGTCACTGTGCCCATCAAGTACTGCCACTGTGCCCATCAAGTACTGCTACTGTGCCCATCAAACGCAGCCACTGTGCCATTAAACGCAGCCACTGTGCCCATCAAACGCAGCCACTGTGCCCATCAAACGCTGCCACTGTGCCCATAAATCATTTCAATCTGTAATTTCTTGTTTTTCAATTTCTTGCTTTTCAATGTCATGTTATACTGTAATTTTTAAACATTGATTTTGTCGGAAGTACCAATAAATATAGCCTTATTGATAATTTGTATTTTTACTCTCGTACGTGATTGTGTAGACAGGGCCCCAGTGCACTGTATTGCCCAGGGGCCTATAATGCTCTTAAGATGGCCCTGCTGGGACCAGTACTTCACCTGGATCAAGGGGGGATGGGGATGGTAGGGAATTTTAACACAGATCGGAATAGCCATTCTGATAATTCTAGTGACCCTAGCTATCGTGGTCTGCTGTGTTCTTCCCTGCTTTAAGAAGTGTGTAGAAAAAGCTGTTGACCAATCTACTCCCATGTTTGTGAACCAAGAAATACCAGATGACGAAGATTATGTAAGACTTGATGATGATTATGTGTTACGCTACGTTACAGTCACTTTCCCCCCGAGATGCAACACCATAGGATTACAGGGACAGACAGCACCTGACTGCCCCTCTCCAAGCTGTATCGAGGGGGGTAGCGAGTTAGTCACTGCTCTTTATATATAGATGAAAAGAGTTGCAGAGGTGAATGGGCAAGGGGAGTAGGACTTTTAGTATGAGGGACAATTTGAAATAGACAGTTTCAAGGGGGGAAACTGTAATGGATGTGATTAAGGGAATCATGAAATGTCTATTCCAATGTACATATGAGTACATGCTTTATATATCTAACATATAGCAACCTTAAAACATATTCAGATATTTTGCAAAGCTTAGCCTATCCCTCCCTTGCTGCTGTGGAACTGAAGAGTTACATAGTTACATAGTAGGTGAGGTTGAAAAAAGACACAAGTCCATCAAGTCCAACCTATGTGTGTGATTATGTGTCAGTATTACTTTACATATCCCTGTATGTTGCGGTCATTCAGGTGATTATCTAATAGTTTCTTGAAGCTATCAATGCTCCCCGCTGAGACCACCGCCTGTGGAAGGGAATTCCACATCCTTGCCGCTCTTACAGTAAAGAACCCTCTACGTAGTTTAAGGTTAAACCTCTTTTCTTCTAATTGTAATGAGTGGCCACGAGTCTTATTAAACTCTTCTGCGAAAAAGTTTTATCCCTATTGTGGGGTCACCAGTACAGTATTTGTAAATTGAAATCATATCCCCTCTCAAGCGTCTCTTCTCCAGAGAGAATAAGTTCAGCGCTCGCAACCTTTCCTCATAACTAAGATCCTCCAGACCCTTTATTAGCTTTGTTGCCCTTCTTTGTACTCGCTCCATTTCCAGTACATCCCTCCTGAGGACTGGTGCCCAGAACTGGACAGCATACTCCAGGTGCGGCCGGATCAGAGTCTTGTAGAGCGGGAGAATTATCGTTTTATCTCTGGAGTTGATCCCCCTTTTAATGCATGCCAATATTCTGTTTGCTTTATTAGCAGCAGCTTGGCATTGCATGCCATTGCTGAGCCTATCATCTACTAGGACCCCCAGGTCCTTTTCCATCCTAGATTCCCCCAGAGGTTCTCCCCCCAGTGTATAGATTGCATTCATATTTTTGCCACCCAAATGCATTATTTTACATTTTTCTACATTGAACCTCATTTACCATGTAGTCGCCCACCCCATTAATTTGTTCAGGTCTTTTTGCAAGGTTTCCACATCCTGCGGAGAAGTCATTGCCCTGCTTAGCTTAGTATCATCTGCAAATACAGAGATTGAACTGTTTATCCCATCCTCCAGGTCGTTTATAAACAAATTAAATAGGATTGGTCCCAGCACAGAACCCTGGGGAACCCCACTACCCACCCCTGACCATTCTGAGTACTCCCCATTTATCACCACCCTCTGAACACGCCCTTGTAGCCAGTTTTCAATCCATGTACTCACCCTATGGTCCATGCCAACGGACCTTATTTTGTACAGTAAACGTTTATGGGGAACTGTGTCAAATGCTTTTGCAAAATCCAGATACACCACGTCTACGAGCCTTCCTTTATCTAGATGGCAACTCACCTCCTCATAGAAGGTTAATAGATTGGTTTGGCAAGAACGATTCTTCATGAATCCATGCTGATTACTGCTAATGATATCGTTCTTATTACTAAAATCTTGTATATAGTCCCTTATCATCCCCTCCAAGAGTTTACATACTATTGATGTTAGGCTAACTGGTCTGTAATTCCCAGGGATGTTTTTTGGGCCCTTTTTAAATATTGGTGCTACATTGGCTTTTCTCCAAACAGCTGGCACCATTCCAGTCAATAGACTGTCTGTAAAAATTAGGAACAACGGTCTGGCAATCACCTGACTGAGTTCCCTAAGTACCCTCGGATGCAAGCCATCTGGTCCCGGTGATTTATTAATGTTAAGTTTCTCAAGTCTAATTTTAATTCCGTCCTCTGTTAACCATGGAGGTGCTTCCTGTGTTGTGTCATGAGGATAAACACTGCAGTTTTGGTTACTGAAGCCCCCCGATTCACTCGTGAAGACTGAGGAAAAGAATAAATTCAATACCTTTGCCATCTCCCCATCCTTTGTAACCAGATGTCCTTCCTCATTCTTTATGGGACCAATATGGTCTGTCCCCCCTTTTTTACTGTTTACATACTTAAAGAATTTCTTGGGATTTTTTTTGCTCTCCTCCGCTATGTGTCTTTCATGTTCTATCTTAGCCGTCCTAATTGCACCCTTACATTTCTTATTGCATTCTTTATAAAGTCTGAATGCTGAGGATGATCCCTCAACCATGTATTTTTTGCAGGCCTTCTTTGCTTTTATATGCATTTTTACATTGGAGTTAAGCCATCCAGGATTTTTGTTCGCTCTTTTAAATTTATTACCCAATGGGATACATTGGCTAATGCCCTTATTTAATATGCTCTTAAAGCAAACCCATCTCTCCTCCGTATTCTTTGTTCCTAATATTTTATCCCAATTTATGCCTTTTAGCAAGGTTTGTAGTTTAGGGAAGTTGGCTCTTTTGAAAGGACAGTTAACAGAAGAATCGCACCTCTTCTAAGAATGCACTCAAAGTTAACACCAACATTTCAGAAGAAGAATTCCACTGCAAGAACAAAAGCAACTTCCGCAAATAAGCACCCAGCTAAAACCAAAGTTTTATCACTACATGTATTTTTATATTTGTGGTTTGTATGTGCCAGTCTTATTGACGTATCTCAATCTTTAATGGAATTGTATAAAAGGCTTGAGAAACGGAAATATTAAACAGAAAGTAATTTGACTCTGGACTAAGTCTCAGTGTGAGCTTACTTGAAGCATGCATGTTTTATAATCAATCTGACCAGAGGTAGATATAATTATATCGGACTTTTGTCCTGATCCAAATCAGGTTCAAATCAATCCAGTTACCTTTCGCTTAAAACTTCCCGACAGTTTGAAGATTCAACCTGTTTTTCACATATCACTACTCAATCCATTTCATGAAAATCCTTTTTCTGGAAGAATTCTTCCACTTCCTCCACCTGTTGAGGTACAGGGTGAAGAATAATTTGTGGTGGGGAAAATTCTTGATTCCAGGATTTTTAGGAACAAATTACAATGTCTGGGCCAATAGGAATGGTATAGGACAGAAGAAAACTCTTGGGAGCCTGAGAAGAACGTTCATGCCCCTAGATTAACAAGAGAATGTCACCAGAGGTTTCCTCACAAACACAGCCCAAAGACATCCAGGGGATATCCTAGAAGGAGGGGAGTACTGTTAGGTCCTGGACTTGATCCTGGGACCTCAGCTGTGTCTGGCAATGACACTTCTCACTGAGCTAGCTACCTGAGATGCTTGACAGCACCATGTCTGATGCATTGGACAACCCTGCCTTGTGCCTTGTCTTCTGCTGAACCATGAACTCTTTGCTCCTCCCATGAACTTCCTGATGTAAGCCATGTCTCTGCACTTCCTCTTTGCCAGATTATTGTGCTTTCTCAGCCAGTATCTTGCTCTTGTCTTTCCTGCTGCTATCCATATTTTGCTACCACTCGTAATCAACCATTGGCTTGTTCTTCAACTATGCTTCTGCCTGATCTCAACCTGCTACTTCTACTACTACTCGTTATTGACCTTTTGGCTTGTTTACTGACCACGCTTCTATTTGATCCTTACCTGCTTATGCGCTACTGGACCCTGGTTTGCTCACCTCCTGGTGGGGCGATCCTGAGGACTGTGACCTGGTACTAACATGCAGCTAAATGCATCTCCACCATCAGTAGCTCTGGTGAACACCAGTTAGTACTTAGACTCCGCACCTCAGGTGAGCCTGCGTCATCTTCCAGGGTGACTGCCTGTGTATCTATCCTGCTGGTTGGTGGTAGTCCCCGCAGCTGCTATAATAACTAGTCTTCAAGCCTGACGCCCGATTGTGACACACTGCTGCACTTTTCACAGGTTTCTCAGACATCTTACCCAGCTCTCCTGGATCACTCAGCCTATAATTACAGCACCCCTGCTACATGAGCCCACTCTTTATCCCCTCAATAGGGGATCTCCCCTCAATAGGGGATTTTTTCTGGCAGAGGACCCCATGCTGAGTCCCAGGCAGGCTTCGTTCATCTTAGAAGCAACATCTTTCTGCCTCACCCACAATTATTTTCAAATGAATGGTGATTTTTATCTTCAGGTGACAAGCACAGCCATGGGACCTCATTTTGCCCCCTCATATGCGAACCTCACCATGGTATTCTGGGAATGCTCACACAGTCAGTGCAACAACCCTTCCGCATCCAAGATACATTAATGACATCTAGGGATGAGCCTGCGGTTCAAGTTGAACGTAAGTTCGACCCAAACATCGGGTGTTCGCCGGTTCGCCAAATATCGAACATTATGGGGCATACGTGGGAAATTCGGGCCCCCGCAGAACGCACCATAATGAACGGCTAGACCGTCAATGCACTACGAGATCACAGTGCATTGACAGCTGCTGATAGGCCAAAGCATGCACCTGATCTGCATGCTTTGGCCAATCACAGCACGCTCTGCTGTGAGAGCCATGATTGGCCAAAGGCAGGGTGCGTTTGGCCAATCATGGCTCAGGGGGCTGAGTCCACACCCCACACTATGTAAGGCTGCTTAAACAGCAGCCGTACATAGTTTTATGAATTGAGAGCAGCAAAATGACATTTGTAAATAAAAACATGTCATTTAAAACTGCTTGCAGCTGTAATGTATTGGTGGATCCTGGCAATATAGATTAAATTATTGAAAAAACGCCATGGGTCCCCCCCAGTCCATTACCAGGCCCTTTGGGTCTGGTGTGGATATTAAGGGGAACCCTGCACCGAAATTAAAAAAAAAAATTGTGGGGGTCCCCCCATAATCCATACCAGGCCCTTCAGGTCTGATATGGATATTAAGGGGAACTCTGCGCCAAAATAAAAAGAATGGTGTAGGGGTCCCCCCCAAAATCCCTTTAGGTCTGGTATGGATTTTAACCACTTCAGTACAGGACATTTATACAGCCTTCCTGCCCAGACCAATTTTTAGCTTTCAGCGCTCTCACACTTTGAATGCCAGTTACTCAGTCATGCAACACTGTACCCAAACAAAATTTTTATCATTTTTTCATACAAATAGAGCTTTCTTTTAGTGGTATTTAATCACCACTGGGTTTTTTATTTTTTGCAACAAAAGTGAAAAAAGAGCGAAAATTTTGAAAAAAAAATCACTTTTTTTTAGTTTCTATGATAAAATTTTGCAAATAAGTCATTTTTGTTCATAAATTTGGGCCAAAACTTATACTGCTACATCTCTTTGGTAAAAATAACCCAAATTAGCGGATATTATTTAGTCTCTGTGACAGTTATACAGTCTACAAGCTATGGTGCAAATCATTGAAAATTGATCACACCTGATCACGCCTGTTGCACCGACAGCATCTCATTTCTTGAGGCCCTGAAATGTCAGGAAAGTACAAATACCCCCCAAATGACCCCTTTTTGAAAAGTAGACAGTCAATGGTATTTAGTAAGAGGCATAGTGAATTTTTTGAAGTTGTAATTTTTTTCCCACAATTCTTGGGAAAATTAAGAATTTTTTTTTTCACAAAATTGTCATAATAGCAAGTTATTTCACACACACAGCATATGAATACTTCCAATTACACCCCAAAATACATTCTGCTACTCCTCCCGAGTATGGCGATACCACATGTGTTTGACTTTTACACAGCCTGGCCACACAGAGAGGTCCAGGGAGCACCATCAGGGGGTTCTAGAAGCATAAATTACACCTATAATTTCCTAACAACCTATTACATTTGTGAAGGCCCTGGAGCACCAGGACAGTGGAATTACCCACAAAATGACCCCATTTTGAAAAGCAAACACCCCAACGTATATTCTATGAGGCATTATGAGTCTTTTGAACGGTTAATTTTTTACACAAGTCTTCAGAAAACGTGGAAAGAAAATGTAAATCTTTTTTTTTTTACACAAAGTTGTCAATTTGTAAGATATTTCTAACACATAGCATGGATATAGCAAAAATTACACCCCAAAACATATTCTGTTACTCCTCCTGAGTATGGCGATATCACATGTGTGAGACTTTTACACAGCCAGTCCATATACAGAGGCCCAACATTAAAGTAGTACCTTCATGTGTGCTAGGAGCATAAATTACACATCTCATTTTATTCCTACCCATCAAACTTTTGAAGGTCCTTGAGCACCAGGACAGTGGAATTACCCACAAAATGACCCCATTTTGGAACGCAAACACCCCAACGTATATTCTATGAGGCATGGGCTGCAGATAGGTACTCGGGTACTCTGATGGGCTGGGGACAGGTACTCAGTTACTCTGATGGGCTGGTGACAAGTACTCGGGTACTCTGATGGCCTGGTGACAGGTACTGGGGTACTCTGATGGCCTGGTGACAGGTACTCGGGTACTCTGATGGCCTGGTGACAGGTACTCAGGTACCCCGAGGCCTGTGACAGGTACTAGGGTACTCTGATGGCCTGGTGACAGGTACTCGGGTACTCTGATGGGCTACAGATAGGTCCTCGGGTACTCTGATGGGCTGGTGACTGGTACTCGGGTACTCTGAGGTGTGGTGACAGATACTTAGATGGGCAGTGACAGGTACTCAGATGGGCTGTGACAGGTACTCAGGTACTCAGATGGGCTGTGACAGGTACTCAGGTACTCAGATGGGCTGTGACAGGTACTCAGGTACTCGGGTACTCAGATGGGCTGTGACAGGTACTCAGGTACTCGGATACTCAGATGGGCTGTGACAGGTACTTTGATGGGTGATGACAGGCACTTTGATGGCTGGTGACAGGTATTTTGATGGGTGATGACATTCTGTGACCAATTGGCTCTTTACTGCGATCAGGGTTGGGCTGTGTCAGGGTAACAACCCTCGTCCCCGCTCGCTGCTCTGTGTGCACCCTCGTCCCCGAGCGCCGTGCACGTGGGCGGTACATGTGACCGTCTGTGATTGGACACAGCCGGTCACGTGGAAAAGAGCCATTTCTTATTGGCTCTTTACACAGATCTGGGATAGGCTGTGTCCGAGGGACACATCTCATCCCTGATCGCCATGCTGCGGGCCCCCAGTGGCCCACAGGAGCTGCGAGAAACTGAGGACATCATGTGATGCCTGCCCAGGATGGGAGATCCCATCTGCGGATGTCATATGACTATAGCCCGGTATAGAAGTGGTTAAGGGGAACCCTGAGCCAACATTTTTTTTTTAAATGGCGTAGGGGTCCCCCCAAATCCATACCAGACCCTTATCTGAGCACGCAACCTGGCAGGCCGCAGGAAAAGGGGGGACGAGAGAGCCCCCCCTCCTGAACCGTACCAGGCCACATGTCCTCAACATGGGGAGGATGCTTTGGGGTCCCCCAAAACACCTTGTCCCCATTTTGATGAGGACAAGGGCCTCATCCCCACAGCCCTTGCTGGTGGTTGTGGGGGTCTGCGAGCGAGGGGGCTTATCGAATCTGGAAGCCCCCTTTAACAAGGGGACCCCCAGATCCCGCCCCCCCATGTGAATGGGTATCGGGTACATTGTACCCCTACACATTCACCAAAAAAGTGTCAAAATGGTAAAAATGACAGACAATTTGGGACAAGTTCTTTAATAAATAAAAAGTGTCCTGCGATGTCCATTCATCTTCGATCACAGCGTCCGACGGACCGAGAAAAAAAAGGAAAAAAACTGACAAAAATCCACCTCCATGGGAGGCTCCCACTGACTGCAGGCTTTCTGCATTGACAGCGGTGATGTAAACGCATGACCCCGCCCCATTCTGACATCATGTAATGTCAGAGGTGGGCGGGGTTACCCGTTAATGTCATCTGGTGGCCCCACCCTTAGGTATATAACAGCTGTCATTGCAAAAAAAAGCATCCTTCCCATGTTGATGGCATGTGGCCTGGTATGGTTCAGGAGGGGGGGCGCTTTCTTGTCCCACCCTTTCCTGCAGCCTGCCAGGTTGCGCACTTGGATAAGGGTCTGGTATGGATTTTGGGGGCCCTACGCCATTTTCTTTTAAATTTTGGCTCGGGGTTCCCCTTAAAATCCATACCAGACCTGAAGGGCCTGGTATGGATTTCGGGGGGGGATCCCTACTCCATTTTTTTAAATTTTGGTGCAGGGTTCCCCTTAATATCCATACCAGACCTGAAGGGCCTGGTATAGATTTGGGGGTGGGGGGGCACACATATTGTTTTTTTTTTTTACATTTTGGTGCGGGGTTACTCTTAATATCCATACCAGCCCCAAAGGGCCTGGTAATGGACTGGGGGTGGGAACCCATGCTGTTTTTTTCAATGATTTTAATCTACATTGCCGGGACCCAACAATACATTACAGCCGCAAGCAGTTTTAGATTACATTTTTTCCTTTAGAAATTTAATTTTGCTGTGGTAGTGTTCTAAACACGGGAAATATGCGCTACTTTACAAGCATACTAAGGTCACCCCCCAGGCATGATATTTAAAGGAATATTTCATTTTTATTGTTTCACTCGGGAAACACGGGAAATATGCGCTACTTTACAGGAATACTAAGGACACCCCCCAGACATGATATTTAAAGGAATATTTCATTTTTATTGTTTCACTTTAAGCATTATTAAAATTACTGCTCCTGAAAAAACGTACATTTTTAATACTTTTTTTTGCATTGATACATGTCTCCTGGGCCAGGACCCGAGTCCCCAAACACTTTTTATGGCAATAACTTGCATATAAGCCTTTAAAATGAGCACTTTTGAATTTTAATGTTCGTGTCCCATAGATTTTAACATTGTTCGTGTGTTCGTACAAATTGTTTGCCTTTTCGCAAGTTTTGGTGCAAACTGAACCGGGGGGTGTTTGGCTCATCCCTAATGACACCAATATTATTTGGGATGTGGCAGAGTCACGTATACAGGAATTTGTTTCCCATTATAACAGTAATGATATGTACCTCTCCTTTATTTGTGTTATTGACAAAGACATTAGAAATGTGTCATGAGGGAAATTTTATTCATGCTAAAAATTACACTAAGCTCACTGCTCGTAAATCCTTTCTCCATTACCAAAGCTGTCACCATCGGCGGTGGATAAACAACATTCACAGGAGCCAGTTTTGTAGACTCAAATATAGCTGTACCAGACACAGTGACTATATATCCCAAAATGAGTCTCTAAAGACAAAGTTTCTTGAGAAGGGATATCCATCTGATATTGTGGAAGAAGTCTCAGTGCGGAAAACCATTTTACATCTTCCACATTACCTAGCTGTGATGCCTCTGAAATGCATTTTACCACCCAGTTCCATTCTTGCCATAAGCAGATGGCAAACATATTGTGAAAACATTGGCCCTTACTCAAACAAGATGTACACTTTGAGGCATCCATACCCAATAAACCAAAATTTTTTCTTACAGAAAGGCCCCTAGTATGAAAAGTAGATTGGCACCCAGCAAACTTAAAATCAAATTGAAACAACTATGCCCCTCTTTACCCACTTTTCTATCCATTATAGACATGTACCAATGGCTCAAGCTCTTATGTAAGACCTGTCGCTTAGTCCAACATGGACAGAAGGAATTCCACACCAAGGGTAAGACATACAAAATCAAGGAATCAAGGAATTCCATACATGTTCATCCGTTCGCCCCGTTGCCCCCCCCTGGATCCGCCCCTGAAACCTATTGTATATGCCTTAGATGTGTTGTCCCCAGGTAGTTTGAATGAGGAACTAGAGCTTAGTTCTCTTTTATAACTTGTGGTATATATGGTATAATCTCTATGTTGCATAAAGCACCTTCTTCCTTGGTAGTCATGCTGATACATATCTATATTTTCAAATGTGAGAGAGGGAGGGGGAGAAGGCAGGGGAAAATATGTTTTTATTTAGGTCTGTTTTAGGTGAATCCTACAATATGGGTGCACCACCAAAATTTGTCCCCTTTGGGTATCTACTGCATAGCTTCCCTTGTAGAGTGGATTATCATGGGAAGTAAAGGTTTGCTTTTTTGACTCTTCTCCTCATGCTGACCATACAACTTACAATGAATTGTCCATCATACTAAACTATCATTTTTTTTCCACCAGTTTCAATAATTTCTTTTGATCAAAACATTTTTTTTTAAATTAAGCCCCCCACTTGTAACTGATTGCTGTCCGATATTCTTTCATCAAAATGATTATTGAATAGAACAATCTTATTGTTACCTGTATGGCCAGCATAATGTTGGATATGCATGTAGCAATGAACAATCAATTGGTCCTAGATATCTTGGAGAAGGAAGTACTTTTTTCAAGCGAGCTTTGCCATAGACTTCTTCTATGGAGGCTTTGAAGATGCTTTCAAGCACCAGTGAAGCTACATGGGGTATAATTTTTGAAGCGAAGCCGAAGCAAAGCAAAAGCAGGTATAAACCAGACTGTAAGCTAACCATTTTATTTAGTGACAGTGTTAAGAGAGAGCTTTACCAAATCCTGTCCGAAGCCTTGTTTTGAAGCAAGTGTAAACTAGCCGTTCATGTGTGTTGAAGCTGAAGCAAGTGTAAATGGGACCTTAGGGATTTATTTCAAATCTGGAGCAGCTGTGAATGCAACCAATCAGCTTCTAGCTTTTCACTTTCAAAGCTTAACTGAACTGGACTGTCCAACACAGCTTTAGTCTTCACCTGGTCTTCTTTAAGGGTTCTGATTGGACAGGAAGCCGGTGCCAATTCGCTGGCATTGAAGGGTGGGAGGGCTCAGAGTGCAAGTGCTCTGCACCCTGAGGACAATATAAAACTGGCCGATTGGGGCTCCAGGATGTGGTCATGTGCCTGTGAGGGGGTGATGGACCTGGTAGAAACCTATTGGTCAGGCGCCCCGCACTGTGGATTGCCACACAGATGGTGAGAGCTGTGGGACGGCAACCGAGGGCTGGGGGGCGGCGCCCCTGCACCCCTTATGGACCAGCCACCACTGACTCTAAATAAATTACTCCAGAAGTTCTCCTCTAAAATAGGCTTAGGAGTTCAGAAAAGCATATGTATGGAACAGATTAATTTTATTAAAATGAGTGTGCTGAGCTTTCTATGTGTCTGTTACACTCCTGCTTTGTAGCACAGTCATTAAAGCATATTTTGTGGGTAAAAGGACTGTGTCATAGGTGTGCTGAGTATAGGGGGGGTTTCATTTAGCTATGCCCTTTTAAGCCACTCCCACGGTTAGTGCAATTTTACCACACCCATAATTCTTTATTTTTTTCTAAACCATTTTTTTTGCTGGGGGGGGGGAGGTTTGTAAGAAATAATAATAATTGGCCTTGTGTGTCAGGTGTGCTAGGTATACCATTGGATTTGGGGTATGTTTATTTAGCTTTTACTAATGGGTGGGTAGGGTTAAATATTACAGAAAATATGTATCAATAAGGAAATAAGGATGAAAGGTCCATTTTAAGTGCATGAGTAATATAAAGCATCTTTACAGAGGCTGCTTGATTAGGATACAGATTTATGTCCCACTAGCCGATAGTGACATAGAAAAACAAATAAACTTAAAAAATATAGGTATAATGTATGCCATAATAAAGACGGTCTAATGGATCTCTATTTAACTTTGTAGAGTAATACAGTTACTTTTATTACGGAGAAATTGTGTTCACTGTTATGAATTGATGCCAAAGATCAGCTAGTGATTTTGATTAGGTTATGGCACCATCTTGTGGCAAATATTTAGAATTGCAGTAATTCTGTCCAGTAATGACTGCTGGATGAAATGGTTCTGTCCACAATACCTGAGAGTAAATAGACAAGAAATGGAAAAGTTGAAATGAAAGGACAAGGAAACACATGGAATTTTTTGTGGTTATATTTTAAAACACATTATAACATCTGAATTCAGAACTAATTATTATAATGTAAGGTACGGTCAGGGCCAATCCTAAGGTCAGAGACGCCTGGGTGCAGAAATATTTCTGGCACCCCCACATGGGCGTGGTCATCTTACTAACTCCTCCTCTTTACAAATGTTTCTATGGCAACGAGTCAATGGCACAACACCTGAGGATAACAGCTTATCTCACCGGTAATTCTAAACTTTTGAGTTTACAGTTGTTTCAGTAAGTCTAAACTGCAAGCATGCCAACCACATCCTGAATTTTACCAGCATTAACTAATCATGGCTCTACTACTTAGCAATGCAGGGATTTAAAAACAAGAAATAAAGAATTTGAATGCAGTAAAAGTCTGCAGTTCCTGTTGGCTCCTTCAATATTTCTAACACTGATCAAGGAAAATGAAATAATCCTTCCAAAGCTTGTGTTAGCACTTAAATCATGCTTGATATGGTGTCAGGATGATTGAATCACATTATTTCTAATGCTACATTGTAATATATAAATTGTGCAATGTAATGAAATAGTTCAACTCACCATAATGCAGAATCGGTGGGAACCCTGAGCTTGTCACTTGCCACCAAATGTGTTCGTCGAACAGCAAACAATTTGGGGTGTTCGCGGCAAATTCGAAAGCCACGGAACACCCTTTAAAAGTCTATGGGAGAAATCGAAAGTGCTAATTTTAAAGGCTTATATGCATGGTATTGTCATAAAAAGTGTCTGGGGAACTGGGTCCTGCCCCAGGGAACATGGATCAATGCAAAAAAAAAGTTTTAAAAACGTCCGTTTTTTCGGGAGCAGTGATTTTAATAATGTTTAAAGTGAAACAATAAAAGTGTAATATTCCTTTAAATTTCGTACCTGGGGGGTGTCTATAGTATGCCTGTAAAGGGGCGCATGTTTCCCGTGTTTAGAACAGTCTGACAGCAAAATGACATTTCAAAGGAAAAAAAGTCATTTAAAACTACTCGCGGCTATTAATGAATTGCCAGTCCGACAATACACATAAAAGTTCATTGATAAAAATGTCATGAGAATTCCCCACAGGGGAACCCCGAACCAAAATTTTAAAAAAAATGACGTGGGGAGGGTCCCGCTAAATTCCATACCAGGCCCTTCAGGGATACTAAGGGGAATCCCGGCCAATTTTTTTTTTTTAATGGCATGGGGTCCCCCTCAAAATCTATACCAGACCCTTCAGGTCTGGTATGGATTTTAAGGGGAACCCCACTCCAAAATTAAAAAAAAAAAATGGCGTGGGGTCCGCCCAAATATCCATACCAGACCCTTATCCGAGCACGCAACCTGGCAGGCCGCAGGAAAAGAGGGGGGACAAGAGAGCACCCCCCCTCCTGAACCGTACCAGGCCACATGCCCTCAGCATTGGGAGGGTGCTTTGGGGTAGCCCCCGAAAACACCTTGACCCCATGTTGATGGGGACAAGGGCCTCATCCCCACAACCCTTGCCCGGTGGTTGTGGGGGTCTGCAGGCGGGGGGCTTATCGGAATCTGGAAGCCCCCTTTAACAACGGACCCCCAGATCCCGGCCCTCCCCCCTGTGTGAAATGGTACCCCTACCATTTCACAAAAAAAGTGTCAAAAATCTTAATAATGACAAGAGACAGTTTTTGACAATTCCTTTATTTAAATGCTTCTTCTTTCTTCTATCTTCTAACTTCTATCTTCCTTCGGTTTCCTCCTCCATCTTCTTCTTCTTCTGGTTCTTCTAGTTCTTCCTCCGGTGTTCTCATCCGGCATCTTCCTCCACGGCGTCTTCTTCCCTTCTCCTCCTCGGGCCACTCCGCATACATGATGGCATGATGGGAGGCTCCCGCTGTGTGACGCTTCTCATCTTCTGACGGTTCTTAAATAATGGGGGGCGGGGCCACCTGGTGACCCCGCCCCCTCTGACGCACGGGGACTTGACGGGGACTTCCCTGTGGCATTCCCCGTGACATCATAAGGGGGCGGGGTTACGTAACGGGACGCTGCAGAGGAAGATGCTGGACGAGAACACCGGAGGAAGAACCAGAAGAACCAGAAGAAGAAGAAGATGGAGGACGGAACCGAAGGAAGATAGAAAATAGAAGAAAGAAGAAGCATTTAAATAAAGGAATTGTCAAAAACTGTCTCTTGTCATTTTTAACATTTTTGACACTTTTTTTGTGAAATGGTAGGGGTACATTTGTACCCCCTTACCATTTCACACAGGAGGGAGGGCTGGGATCTGGGGGTCCCCTTGTTAAAGGGGGCTTCCAGATTCCGATAAGCCCCCCGCCCGCAGACCCCCACAACCACCGGGCAAGGGTTATGGGGATGAGGCCCTTGTCCCCATCAACATTGGGACAAGGTGTTTTGGGGGGCTACCCCAAAGCACACTCCCAATGTTGAGGGCATGTGGCCTGGTACGGTTCAGGAGGGGGGGGCGCTCTCTCATCCCCCCTCTTTTCCTGCGGCCTGCCAGGTTGCGTGCTCAGATAAAGGTCTGGTATGGATTTTTGGGGGACCCCACGCCATTCTTGTTCTTAATTTTGGCGCGGGGTTCCCCTTAAAATCCATACCAGACCTGAAGGGTCTGGTATAGATTTTGAGGGGGACCCCACACCATTTTTTTAATTTTATTTTGGCCGGGGTTCCCCTTAATATCCATACCAGACCTGAAGGGCCTGGTATGGAATTTAGGGGGACCCCCACATCATTTTTTTTTGGGTTCGGGGCTCCCCTGTGGGGAATTCCCATGCCGTTTTTATCAATGAACTTTTAAGTGTATTGTCGGACCGGCAATTCATTAATAGCCGCGAGTAGTTTTAAATTACTTTTTTTCCTTTGAAATGTCATTTTGCTGTCAGACTGTTCTAAACACGGGAAACATGCACCCCTTTACAAGCATACTATAGGCACCCCCCCCCCCCCAGGTACGAAATTTAAAGGAATACTACACTTTTATTGTTTCACTTTAAGGATTATTAAAATCTCTGCTCCCGAAAAATCTGCAGTTTTTAAGACTTTTTTTTGCATTGAGCCATGTCCCCTGGGGCAGGACCTAGGTTCCCAAATGCTTTTTATGACAATAACTTGCATATAAGCCTTTAAAATTAGCACTTTTGATTATTCATGTTCGTGTCCCATAGACTTTAACGGTGTTCATGTGTTCGAACAAATTTTTTGCCTGTTCGCAAGTTCTGGTGCGAACCGAACAGGGGGGTGTTCGGCTCATCCCTATTCTGCAGCAAACACACTTTCTGCAACAGTAGAAGCCCTGGAAATTGATTTTTAAAGTTTGTTGACCAGGAGGGTCCAATATTTTCTTAAAATGTGGGGCCCTCCTATAGATAAATTTCAGCTGTTGGGGTATTGTCTCACCTAGATGTCTGTCACTCCCTACATAGACTGTGCCAGTGTTTCCTAAAAATGGTTTCCACTTCCCTATACTGAGAGTGGAAGTTCAAAATAAACCCCCATTGGTGTTGATCACTACAGGCTTGAGCATCTTTTTTCTTTAGACATTGGTCCCTCGGAATGTTGGCCACCTCTTGAATGATTTCAT
The DNA here is from genome assembly GCF_042186555.1 of Aquarana catesbeiana. Lineage (NCBI taxonomy): Eukaryota > Metazoa > Chordata > Amphibia > Anura > Ranidae > Aquarana > Aquarana catesbeiana. The sequence continues at coordinate 491,866,668 of NC_133328.1, forward strand.
TCAGGGTATTTTCTGTGTAACCTTTTTGTTTAAATTTCTCTCTGAGAGTATTGGCTTGTAAGTGATAATCCTCTATTCTAGAGCAATTTCTCCGTATTCACAACATTTGCCCTTTAGGAATATTCCTTATCCATGCAGGATGATGACCACCCCTGATGGACAAGTAACTGTTGCGGTCCATAGGCTTAAAGTATACTTTAAAAGTATACTTTAAAGTATAGGTGTTAAGCAGGTTCAAATTCTTTTCAATAGTGACATCAAGAAAATTGACCGTTTTCTTACTGATCTGATAATCCAATCTGATGTTGTTGGTGTTTTGATTTAGATCCTCCAGAAATTCCACCACAGATTCCCTCGAACCCTCCCAAATAAACAGGAGGTCATCAATGAACCTGCGGTAAAACTTCAGCTGGGGTCTATGGTTATTAAATATACGCCTATCCTCCCATTCAGCCATGAATAGGTTGGCTAGGCTAGGCGCATATCTAGCGCCCTTAGCCACACCAACTTGTTAAGAGAAGAAATGTCCATTAAACCAAAAGTAATTATGCGACATGCAAAAATCAAGTACTTGGCCTAAAAAGCATTTTTGCGTATGTGGAATATCATCCCACCTACTTAATGCCCAATTAAGGGCTAAGGCTGCGTCCTCATGCTGAATGATGGTATACAGTGAGACGACATTAGCCGTCACCAAATGTGTTTCAGAAGATTCTGTTCCAATAGCTGTAACAGCTCAGATGTATACTTCAGGTAAGCTCTTGTTACACTGGGCTGGAGGAATTTGTCCAAGTATTCACCTAGCCTCGCTGTCACTGACCCAATCCCATTCACAATTGGTCGTGCTGACGGGTTCTATGTATCCTTATGGACTTTGGGTAATGTATAGATGACTGGGATTCTGCACGCACTAGGGACCAAGTATCTATTTTCTTTCAGGTTGAGGGCATTGATTCCATAGCCCCATTCAACCAAGGAATTTAACTGGGTTCTATAGGGTTCTGTTGGAACAGACACTATTCTCTTATAAGTAGTCTGATCACCCAAAAGTTCCATCAACTGGTTATGGTAATAAGATTTATCCATAACCACCCCCCCCCCATTTGCAGGCCGAATAATTACATTTTTCTTATCTTCCAAGGACTTAATACCAGTCTCAATATCCTTCAGTACCAAGTTTTTGAGTACCTCAATGAAGTGGTTGCTTGGATTTTGGGGAATAAAGATTGACAGACTTGTTTTTTAAGCCACTATCAAATTTATCTGTTGAGCTGGCTATTCTCTTTGTAAGGTCCGCCGGATGGCTTAAAAAGTATTTTTTCATATTTAAGGTCCTTATGAACTTGTGCTTATCAATATAGACCTCGAAACCTTCTTCGGTGCGGTCGGCTTATTCTGGGAGTGGGTCCATGGACACCCTCCCAATATCTGCAATACCCCGCATTACTCTGCAATACTCTGCGATACCCCGCAATACTCTGCAATACTCCACAATACTCTGCAATACCCTGCCATACCCAGCCATACTCTGCAATACTTGGCCATACCCAGCAATACCTTGCCATGCTCAGCTATGCTCAGCCATACTCGGCCTCTGTATGTGGCCAGGCTGTGGAAGTCTCACACATGTGGTATCGCCGTAGTCAGGAGTAGGAAAATCTATTTTGGGGTGTCATTTTGGTATGTACATGCTATGTGTTAGAAATATTGTACAAATGGACAACTTTGTGTTAAAAAAAAAATGCGTTTTAACCACTTCCCGCCCGCCGGCCATCATACGACATCCTTGACTTTGTGCGGGGATATCTGAATAATGCCTGCAGCTACAGACATCATTCAGATATCGGCTTTTTCAGTCCGCGATTCCCTACACCATAGCAGCTGTTCCACTGCTTGATCGTTCTTACTGGAGGCGAGAGGGGACTCCCCCCCCGATGCTTCTACCGACTCACCGCTACGATCGAAGCCAGGATCTTTTTTTTTTTTTTTTTTCCTTGTAATAGGAACTAAAGTGATCAAATTTTTTTTTTTTTGGAAAAAAGTGTCAAACTAAAATAAAGAAAAGTAAAATGAACAATAAAAAAAATTTTTTTTAAGTGCCCCTGTCCCCATGTGCTCGCATGCAGAAGCGAACGCATACGCAAGTCCCGCCCACATATGAAAAGGGTGTTCAAACCACACATGTGAGATATCACTGCGAATGTTGGAGCGAGAGCAATAATTTTGACCCTAGACCTCCTCTGTAACTCAAAACATGTAATCAATAAAACATTTTAAATGTCACCTATGTGGATTTTTAAGTAGCGAAGTTTGGCGCCATTCCACGAGTGTGTGCAATTTTGATGGGTGACATGTTAGGTATCTATTTACTCTGCGTAACTTCATCTTTCACATTATGCAAAAACATTTGGCTAACTTTACGGTTTTGTTTTTTTAAATTTTTTTAAATTTTTTTCTTTTTTTCTTTCTTTTTGTCACTTCAGTCGACCATTTAGAGAGGCTTGAATCAACTTTGCAGTTCATTTATCTTCTAGCCCCCTCTCCTTTGTCTCATCATTGTGACACTTTGCCATATCAAAAATAATTAAAACCAAATATGTAGCAAATCTGATAACATGACTTATCCCCGCCGGGGGTCTTGCGTGGCCAATTAACAATATTACATTCTTCTCTATGTACCCCAACCCCCCCCCATCCTCATCTCTCCAAGGTCTAATTTTCCCCTTTCTCCTACTCTAATCTAGGCTTTAGTTCTTAGATGCAACACCACGTTTTTTTTTATTTTACCCAGCGTTCCCACTCCGCTGAGCTCACACCTATTCCCTCTACCGAGCTTGCCCTAGTCTCCATATTATATATTTTCTCTACTGCATCTATCCACTCCCATGTCTCAGGGCTCTCCTTCCTCTGCCAATTCTTGGGGATTATTCGCTTCGCGGCTTTCAGGAGGTGGGGGACACATGACTGCTTATATTTTTTAATGTCTCCTTCTCCCCCATGAAACAAAACCTCACAGGGATCTCCTGACACTTCTTTTCCTGTTATTTTCTTAACTAGGACAAGTATCTTCCTCCAGAAGTTTTTTATTTTAGGGCATGTCCACCACAGGTGCGCCATTGTTCCTATTTCTTGGCAGCCCCGCCAGCAGAGAGCCGACCCATTTTGATATTTGCTTGTTATCTCTGGGGTAAGGTAACTTCTACTTATACATTTATAATTCATTTCTGCTGTCCGTACGTCTACTGCTGAGTTGCAAATCATTTTAAGAATTCTCCTTATTGTGTTTTCATCTTTCTTTGTGCCTAATTCCCTCTCCCATTTACTTATAAATGGGGGTATCTCCAGCTGGTCTATCTTCATCAGGACTTTGTAAATTTTTGAGACTATATTTCTAGGGTCTTCCATATCACATAGCTTCTCGAAGTCCGTCAGTTTATCCCCTGCCCTGATCGGGGATGGAAGCTTACTCACAAAGTGACACAGCTGGAGGTACCGCCATTCATCTAACCCTCGTGTCTCCCTCCCCAATCTAATTTCTTGCAGTGTCATAATTTTGCCCTCCTTGATAATGTGTCTTAATTGTGTCTTTCCCCATAGTGCATCTTTTCCTCCCATAGTTTCTAATCCTGGTGAGAAAAAATTATTGTCCGTTAGTGCCAATAAAGGTGAGTTATAATTCCCATTTAATTTCTTATTTACCCCATCCCAAATTTTAAATACATTACTTGTTATTACATGTGTATTTTTATCTAAAATTCTAGCGTGTGGAGGGTTCCATATCAAACTTCCCAATGGTGCTTTACTGAGATATTCTTCTATTCTTACCCAGCGTTTTTCATTTACTCTCTTTGCCCATTCAACCATTCTGGCCATTACTACGGTCTTATAATAGTTCTGAATATCTGCCACTGCTAGACCGCCGTGTATTTTCTTTTGTTTTAAGATCCTGAAGGAGACTCTCGGTTTTTTATTTTTCCATATGAAGCTCATTATTATTTTTTTTTAACTTTCTCAAATAGTATAGAGGTAGTGGTAGCGGTATCATCTGGAACAAATATGTGATCTTAGGGAGTAGGACCATTTTAATGACATTAATACGGCCTATCCATGAGAGGGCTTTACTGGCATAGTTTTTACAGTCAGCTCTGATTATATCCAACAGGGGTAGGTAGTTTATTGTAAATATTTTCTTGATTGAGTTAGCCAGCTTGATTCCTAGGTACTTTAGTTCTTTAGTCCATCTTAAACTGTATTCTTTTTTCAGTGTGTCTATTTCTATTTTATTTAAATTTATATTTAATATTTCTGATTTTGCCAAATTTATTTGAAAGATAGACACCTCCCCGTATTCCCTTAGGGCCTTGACTAACTTGGGCATAGTAGTCTCAGGGTCTGATATATAAAATAACACATCGTCGGCATAAGCTGCGACTTTATGTTCGTCTTCACTGATCTTAATACCTCTTATATCTGGGTCAGCACGTATTGTTGCCAAGAGAGGTTCCATAGTGAGGACAAAGAGCAGCGGGGACAGAGGACACCCCTGTCTCGTACCATTTCCCATCTCAAATGGCTGAGACATTACTCCATTCACTCCCACCGTAGCCGTAGGGTGATGGTACAGAGTTTTGATCCTCTGAGACATTTTGGGTCCGAGACCCATGGTCTCCAAGGTCTGGAACATGAACCCCCAGTCTACTCTGTCGAAAGCCTTTTCGGCGTCAATCGACAGTAGTAGCCCTGGGGGCCCGCTCTCCCTCGTTTTTTGTAACAAGAGTAGTGTCCTGACCCCGTTGTCCTTCCCCTCTCTTTTAGGGACAAAACCCACCTGGTCTGGGCTAACCAGGGCGTTCATTGATCCCTTTAACCTCTCCGCTAGTATCTTTGCGTAGAGTTTTGTGTCAGTATTAAGGAGGGAGATGGGACGATAACTTGAGCATAGTGTTTTTTCTTTTCCATCCTTGAGTATAACCGTAATGGAAGCCTTTAAGACCTCCTTACTCATCTCGTATCCTTCTCCCAACCCATTAAAATACTGGCACAACCTAGGGATCAATATTTCTTTAAATATTCTATAGTAAATTAGTGTAAATCCGTCCGGGCCTGGACTTTTCCCAGGGGCCATTCCTGCTATTGCTTTTCTAACTTCTTCAGAAATTGGGGTTTCCATACATTCTCTTTCCACTTCTGTAATCTTGGGCAGCTTTGCCTTCTCTAGTTATTGCAAAAATTCAAAAATTAATAATGCGCCAACCACAAAGCAAAGCAGCCAACACCACAATCAGACAAATTGTACAAAAACAAAATTAAAAACAAGTGTGGCGCTGAAAGAAAGTGTCCTTTATTGGGTAAAGCCAAACAGAATGGTATCTGGAGGGCAAAATGCACCATAAAGATTATTAATGAAAAAAGTCCTACAAGGACTAAGAATTGGTTCCAGAAACAATACAAAATGGATGGCTAAAAAATGAGTGAATCTATAAATTATGTACCGTGAAAGGTATAACTAATATGTGCTATAAGGAAACGGGTAGTATGAAAAGAGCCTCAAAACCCAAACAAAAGGAAAGGTCTTCATAAAACGCTGTGAAAAGTAAATATGATGTGCAACACTGACATATTGCACATGAAAAAACGGTATGTGTATGTGTGGGGGATTGTGCACAACACAAGTGTAATACAAATAAATATAAGTTGGTATATAAAGAAAACCAAATATGCTATTACAATAAAAAGTCCATCCAGATTGGAAAAATGAAATGATGACACTAAGTCCAAATCATGTATTGGAAACAACGATCAGCAACCACTGAGTCAACTGAGACAGGACCAATGGATCCAAAGATGGCATCCACAAGTTGCGATCTTGAACATCTGTGTAAAAGGTGTAGGCAAAAATACCCTTACCGGATAGGATGGACTCCCAGTCAGCGACTTGAGAGTCAAACGGGCTTGTGTCAAAATATGGAGGGTAGTTCCTGGTCCCCAACAGCTGGAGGTATTAGAAGAGTGGCGATGTTCACCGACCTGATCACTCCGATCTCACCGACCCGTCACTCCATAGGTTGCAATGGTAGGTACCTATTGGAACTCCGGCTCCATAGGAAGGATGTCACTCCTCAGAGATGATGGGAAAAGAAAAAAGGCTTCCCCATAGTATAAATCAGCTAAAAAACCAGCTTTATTAAAATAAAATAATAAAAGCACTCAGGCCCTTATATAGCAAAATAATGAAAGTAGCGCTAAAATACAAATGGTGGCAAGACAGGCATCAAAAACCGACAGTAGTCTGTCAATCGACAGTAGTAGCCCTGGGGGCCCGCTCTCCCTCGTTTTTTGTAACAAGAGTAGTGTCCTGACCCCGTTGTCCTTCCCCTCTCTTTTAGGGACAAAACCCACCTGGTCTGGGCTAACCAGGGCGTTCATTGATCCCTTTAACCTCTCCGCTAGTATCTTTGCGTAGAGTTTTGTGTCAGTATTAAGGAGGGAGATGGGACGATAACTTGAGCATAGTGTTTTTTCTTTTCCATCCTTGAGTATAACCGTAATGGAAGCCTTTAAGACCTCCTTACTCATCTCGTATCCTTCTCCCAACCCATTAAAATACTGGCACAACCTAGGGATCAATATTTCTTTAAATATTCTATAGTAAATTAGTGTAAATCCGTCCGGGCCTGGACTTTTCCCAGGGGCCATTCCTGCTATTGCTTTTCTAACTTCTTCAGAAATTGGGGTTTCCATACATTCTCTTTCCACTTCTGTAATCTTGGGCAGCTTTGCCTTCTCTAGTTATTGTTTCTCTCTCTCTTGTTATTAAGCTGGGTACCCTGTTTGGAAACTGAATATAGCTCCTGATAATAGTTTTTGAAAACCTCCGCTACTTCTCTAGAAGAGTACTCTATGTGGCCCTCTTTAGTCTGGATTTTTTCTATAAAATTCCTCGCTTTCCGTATTTGCACTATTTTCGCTAGGTGTTTGCTTGGTTTATTGGCCCAGCGATACCTATCCCCTATAATCTTGCTATGTGTTGCTCTTACTTCTTGTTCCAAAGAGGTTTTTAGCTCTGCCCTTTTCATTACTATGTGTTTGTATGTCACTTGAGAAAGTTGTCCTATTTGTAACTTATGTTTCTGTTCTAGGCTGGCTAGCTCCTCTGTTAATTTTTGGATTTTCTCACATCTCTCTTTCTTCTTCCTTGTCCCTAACTCGATTAATACTCCTCTGATGTAAGCTTTATGGGCCTGTCACAAGGTGGACCCAGATACTTCTCCCGTATCATTTACCGCAAAATAATCCTTCAGTTCTTTACTGATTCTATTGAACCCTTCGTCCCCCCTTATCAGCTCTTCGTTTAAGCGCCACTGCCCTGGATGTCTAATTTCTTCACCTATTTTTATTTCCATGGTCATTGGTGCGTGGTCTGAATAAGTTATATTTCCTATCCAGGAGTCTACCACCTTCTCAATTTCTCTATGGTCTATCAACCCATAATCAATCCGGGAGTATGACTCGTGCACAGGTGAATAAAACGTGTAATCCCTTTTTCTTGGATGTTGCACTCTCCATATGTCTACCAGCTGGAGGCTGGTGAGCTTTTGCCTAATCTTTCTTAATTGTACACTGTTTTTCTCCTGTGCTCAGGTCGTACTGTCTAAACCCGGGTCCATACAAAAGTTAAGGTTCCCCATTAATATCAAATGCCCTTGTCTGAACTTCGTTAATTTCTCCAAAGTTTTTGCTACATATTCCATCGGGTTTTTATTTGGTGCGTAAATATTAGCAAGTGTGTAATCTCTTTCATTCAATCTGCCTCTTAGGAATATATATCTACCTTCTGTATCTACTAGTCTCTCTTCCAACACGAACCTAGTTCTTTTTGCGAACCCAATGGCAACCCCCCCGTGTTCTATTTGAGATAGTGTCTCCTTGGTACCAGGTCGGGTATTCCCCTGAGAATAATCTTAATCTTGATTGATGTGATATATGTGTTTCCTGAAGGAATACCACCTCTGGTCCAAGCAGTCTAAGCTCATTAAAGATACTTCGTCTTTTGTTGGCCATATTTAGGCCTTTGACGTTATACGTTATACGTTATACATTTTATTGTGGTTAGTGTTATTTTTCTACCTCCCCCCCATCCCATTCTATCTTAGACCTTGGAGAGATGCCCCATATTCTAATTATTAAAGTTAAAGTGCAACCCCTTCCCTTATTCCTCTCTCCTTCCCCTCCCTCCCCTTCTCCCATTCCCCACCTATCCCCCTTCTGGTCTTCACTAGACCCTTAGGCCAATGTGGATCGCATAAATCGTAACCCTCCATTGGTCTCCACCTCTAAAGGTGGAGCTGTTGGTGTGCCAGATCATCGGTCAACCTTGCCCCGGCGGCCAGGTATACTAGTCAACTCCTCACGGCTCTCTGACTTCACTATTTTCTTTTACAAAACTTTCCCCCTTTCCCCCCCCGCCTCCCTCCCCGTCCCCCTTCTTTTTACACCACTCCTGTTCCCAGATCTATCCACCGTTCGTTGGACCAATCCATCGTCGTGGGCACCTGTAGGCCTAGTTTCCTTCAGAATTCCTCTAGCTCGTCCGGAAATCTTAGCCTGGCTGTTCTGCCATCTTTACTGTCGAGTAGGCAGGCGGGAAATCCCCATGTATACTTTATATTTTGGTTTGTCATTTGTTCCAGAAGGGGCTTCAAAAAACGTCTTCTCGATAATGTGTCTTTGGCTAGGTCTGCGAATACTTGAACCCTTGCCTCCTCGTATTGGAGTGGGGTTTTCCCTCTCAATTTTATCCATATTTTTTCCTTGTCTGTATAGAATCTAAACCTCACAATTATGTTGCGGCTTCTTTCTGTTCGGCTAGCATCTAGCCTTCCTATCCGATGAACTCGCTCAATTTTTGGGAAATCCTCTCCTCCCAACTCCAGGAGGGGGGAGAAGATGTCCGCTACAGTCTTCCTTAGGTCTTCTCCCCTCTTTTCCGGGACACCTCGGATTCTCAAGTTCTGCCTACGACTTCTGTTCTCCTGGTCCTCTAACCTATAGCATATTTTTATCTGGTTTTGTTGCGTTATTTTAATTTGTTCTTTTAAGTCAGAGATTTCTTGCTCCTGTTGATCCATTATGTCTTCTGCCCTCTCAACTCTAGCCAGAAGGTTACCTAAATCTGTCCTCAACATACTTATTTCTGATTTAATCGAAGTTTCAAGTGCTTTAAACATCTCCGCAATTTCATTTTTTGAGGGGAGTTCTAGGTCCTGTCTGTGTTCCATCATTCTGGATGATTCGTGTACATTTTCAATTAATGACGACTCTCTTGATTGATTGGGAGTCTGATCTCCCTTCTCATTCTGACCCTTTTTCCTCTTGTCCACCATAGTTGACGTTTGGGCTTCTTGGTGGGCGCTCCCCAGGCTCACCCCCTTGTAAGTATTGCTTAATTGAGCTCCCGGTGGTACTTCCAGAGAGGTTGTCCTTTGGTGTCTTCAGTGGACCCCCTTTCCCTGCTTTAGTTGTATTTCTGCTCATTATTTATCCCAGAGAGCTCTGTAAATAGAGTTTTGAGCGCTTTGCCCTAATAATGCAGATGAATCTTCGTTGTTCCAACACTAAGACAATTTTTATATACTTGTAGTTGTCTTCTTAGGGTTTATATTTTCCCCTCCAGGCACCGAACCGCTTAAACCTCCGAGTTTTGTTTGATTAGGGATAGAGTAGGTAATCTATTTTCTATATCCGAGATGCTATAGGGGGACTGGTGATCATCCTTCCGTCAGATTTTATTACCTCTCTCTTAGAGGTTTACTGCTTTTTGATGCTTTTTGTTTCCCCTTTCCGGTGTGCATTGATGAGGTATACTTGCAGTGACGGTGTCAATATTTCTAATGTCCAATGTATGATTACAGAGATACAGTATGCTGTTTATAAGCAGAACAGCCAAGTACCTTAGTGTCTAATGTAGCATGCGCGGCCTCTCCTGTATGGAGATGTTGTGGTATTGCTCAGGTTGTTAGTGGTTTGCACTAGCAAGTTTAGCCCTGTGCTCATAGGCTTGTATCTCCTGGTCCATCTATCGCCAAAAGGACGGTAGAATAGTAATGTAGATATTACTGGTCTCTAACAGAAGTTTCGGGTACTATAATACTATCGGTATTTACCACAGTATATTTTGATATACTTAGATCTAATATTTCGGATGCAAGCGTCCTCTTTCCTAGTTATTTGTTGTTATGCCCTTAGGGCGGGAATTAAGTGTCCCGGGCTATGGCAGTAGTACTGCGGCAGTACTGAGGATACCAGCAGACCCCTACGGTGGTATATATGGTCGCTTTTTGGGCCCTCCTATTCTGTCCCACAGTACCGTCAATATAGCAGAGTCCCCTCTAACAGGCCTACTGTTCCTGGGGCTAATGTTTATTAACCTCCCTGGCGGTATGATTATTTCGGATTTTAGGTGCTGAAAGCGGTACCATTATTTTGCATGGAAATTTGGCGTTTTATATTGTAGGTCTGTAAATCTTAACAATAACACACTTAAATCTGTCCAAACCAGAGTCTATTAGATATCCCGGGTATGATAAAGTTTGAAACACAAAAACATAAATTATAATATAATAAATAAAAATAAATAATTAAAAAAAAAAAAAAAAATAGTAATAAAATAAATTTCCCCACAATTCACTATCGCTCAATTCTGCAAGTGTTCTAATTTATTATCGCTGTTTTCTAGCTGGTCTAAAGCCACTTTTGACGTAAAGGGACACTTTTTGGTTGCTATGGACAATCTCCAGTTTCTAGGCAGAAAGAACAGTGTATATCATGTAAAATTGCATGAAGGGCATGGGACAAAGCACTGAGGACAAAAGGGATGTGAAATCATTTCATACAGTACTGTAATCTGTAAGATTACAGTACTGTATGTGTTATGCTTTTGACATTTTTTTGAATTTGCCGCCAGGCTCCGCCCCCGTGCGTCGCGCCGCTCGCAGGGAACGGAGCCTGGCACGGAGAGGCTTCGGAGGAGGACAGAGCCCTCGGACACTGCGGGTGACATCGCAGGATCCCGGGGACAAGGTAAGTAACGCCGCCCCAGGATCCTGCAATGCGATCCCGAGTGTGGCTCGGGGTTACCGCTAATGGTACTGAATTTTAACCCCGAGCCACACTCGGGAAAACCGCCAGGGAGGCTACACAGGAGTTTTAAGGCACTGACCAGGAGTGAGTGATTTATACTAATGTATTTATCCTTGTGTCCTGATACCACCTTAATACCACATATATCCCTCCAAAAAAGTGTCCAGTATGACTGGGGGCTAGCCATGCGTCTAAGAGTTCTTTGCTGCGGTGTATCCTATCCCTTCTGTGTAGACCGGCGTCGCCGCTTCCAAATTTTATTGATTTATTAGTGTGCGGTAATATAGGGTGGGTGTAGCAATATGGCGCAAGTGTACTACAATATATTAGTCAAAGTGGTGGCCCATTACTCATCTCCTTTATATGTACCCAGTATACGGTTCCAACGGGTGCTGACAAGACTTCGATTTGCTCTACGTTTTAACTCCAGAGAAATTGGCGGGGTTTATAGTGTTTTATATGGCATCATGTTGTTTGATTCCCCACGGCCAAACAGTAAATATCAGTAATAAACCGAGAGCAAATGTTCATGCAGTGTTCAAAGTAGCCTTAAACAGCTGTATCTAACTATATGCAGTATCTCCTACTATCCAGTTCAGCAGCTGTCATACCTTGACATTTCACTCTACTGCTATTTCTTCCTTTTGAGCACTGGTTTCTAATATTCTCTTACCTCTGGAGTTTGAGCAGGAGAGCATATCTCTTACCATTTCACATCCATCTGTGCTACTTTACTTTGAAGGAGGCGTTCTGATGCCGGCTGCGTGTGTTCTCCGTTGTGGGGTCCGCCTTTGGAGCACTGCAGGTTTAGGGGGTCTTGGTCTGAGAGGCGATTTCAGTCGGATCCTCTCCTTCCAGCTGCCGTCTCACTGCCAGGTTTAGAAAAGGGAGGGGGGAGAGAGGAACACGGAGGGATCACCCGGGGAGAGCGCGGCCGTCACTCCATCATTTGGGATCGTGCCGCTGCAGCCCGGTTCTCACCGGATTCCGGACTTCAATCGCTTGGTTCCAATGTTGGGCACCGCTCTCTTCTCTTCTCCTTTCCTTTCCTTGTGGTCCACCTCTTCTGCTAGCCTTACTGTCGGAGCGGGGCCGCCAGGACGCCAGCTCACTGACACACCGCCAGCTCCTCCCTTCCTGTCTGACATCTCACATCATCCCACCGTCCCCACCCAAAAAACTCCCTCATTTAGAAGTTTCTGTTTTTTGTTTTTTTTTTAAAAGCACAGAACAGTTTTTTTTTTCCAAAAAAAAGCATTCGAAAAATTGATGCGCAAATACCGTGCAAGATAAAAAGTTGCAACAACCACCATTGTATTCTCTAGGGTCTTTGCTAAAAGAAACATATATAATGTTTTGCGGTTCTATGTCATTTTCTAGAAAATAAATGATGATTTTTACATGTAGGAGAGAAATGTCAGAATTGGCCTGGGTGCTCCAGAACGCCTGAAGGTGCTCCCTGCATGTTGGGCCTCTGTATGTGGCCATGTTGTGTAAAAGTCTCACACATGTGATATCGCCATACTCGGGAGTAATAGCAGAATGTGTTTTGGGGTGTAATTTGTGCTATGCATATGCTGTGTGATATAAATAAATAACATGCTAATAAGACAATTTTGTGAAAAAAAAAAAGAAAAAAAAAATCTTGATTTTGCAAAGAATTGTGGAAAAAAATTACAACTTCAAAAAAACTCACCATGCATCTTTCTAAATACCTTGGAATGTCTTCTTTCCAAAAAGGGGTCATTTGGGGGGTATTTGTACTTTTCTGTCATGTTAGGCTCTCAAGAAATGATAGGCCGTCAGTACTTCAGGTGTGATCAATTTTCAGATATTGGCACCATAGCTTGTGGACTCTAACTTTCACAAAGACCAAATAATATACACCAATTTGTACTTATTTTTACCAAAGATATGTAGCACTATAAATTTAGGCCAAAATTTACGAAGAAAAATTACTAATTTGCTAAATTTTATAACAGAAACAAAGAAAAATTCATTTTTTTACCAAATTTTCAGTTATTTTTCTTTTATAAATAAAAAACCCAACGGTAATTAAATACCACCAAAAGAAAGCTCTATTTGTGTGAAAAAAGGAAAAAAATTCATATGGGTACAGTGTTGTATGACTGAGTAATTGTCATTCAAAATGTGAGAGCACTGAAAGTTGAAAATTGGTCTGGTTAGGAAGGGGGTTTAAGCGCCCAGTGGTCAAGTGGTTAACGGACATTTCTTCTCTCAACAAGTTGGTGTGGCTATGGGCACTAGATATGCGCCCAGCCTAGCCAACCTATTCATGGCTGAATGGGAAGATAGGCGTATATTTAATAATCATAGAACCCAGCTGAAGTTTTACCGCAGGTTCATTGATAACCTCATGTTTATTTGGGAGGGTTTGAGGGAATCTGTGGTGGAATTTCTGGAGGATCTAAATCAAAACACCAACAACATAAGAATGGATTATCAGATCAGTGAGAAAACGGTAAATTTTCTTGATGTCACTATTGAAAAGAATTTGAACCTGCTTAACACCAAAGTATACTTTAAGCCTACGGACTGCAACAGTTATTTGTCCATCAGGAGTGGTCATCATCCTGCATGGATAAGGAATATTCCTAAAGGGCAAATGTTGCAAATACGGAGAAATTGCTCTAGAATAGAGGATTATCACTTACAAACCAATACTCTCAGAGAGAAATTTTAACAAAAAGGTTACAAAGAAAATACCCTGAATGAAATCATTCCGGAGGTGGCCAAAATTTCAAAGGGACCAAAGTCTAAAGAAAAAAAGATGCTCAAGCCTGTAGTGATCAACACTAATGGGGGTTTATTTTGAACTTCCACTCTCAGAATAGGGAAGTGGAAACCATTTTAAGGACACACTGGCACATTCTATGTAGGGACAGACATCTAGGCGAGACAATACCCCAACAGCCGAAATTTATCGATAGGAGGGCCTCAAATTTTGGAGACCGGGTCGTTAAGAAAATATTGGACCCTCCTGGTCAACAAACTTTAAAAATCAATTTCCAGGGCTTCTACTGCTGCAGAAAGTGTGTTTGCTGCAGAACAGTGAGGGTCAACAATAGGGGGATGACAAGGATCACAAATGCAGATGATGAAAACTCCGAAATGAAGGAGTTCACCACTTGCAATTCTTCATATGTGGTCTATTTGCTATGGTGTCCTTGCGGATTATTCTATGTGGGGAGAACAAAGAGGCTCCTAAAGGTCCGCATAGCTTTACATCTGATGAACATAAAAAATGGTTTTAGGTTTCATAGCGTTTCCCTGCATTTCAGAGAAAAACATAACCAAGACCCGTCTTTGCTGCAATTTTGCGGGATTGATTGTACCTATCCATCTTGGAGGGGATCTAATCATGTAAGAGATTTATCTCAAAAGGGAGACCTGCTGGATCTTCCTTTTAAAATGCCTTACCCCTGGGGGGTTAAACATAGAACTAGACTTGAACTGCTTCATTAGCAATGCTTAGGGGACTATTTACTTATTTTGATTTACACCATTCGACTATTCATTTATTTAGCATTTGGTTATTTTCCCAACTTTTGATATTATTTAGGTCGAATGGTGCGGGTATAGAATTATTAGATTGATTACACTCAATTCCACTATATTAATCTATGAGCATTTGTATGTAGTGTTGGTTAATACCCATTGTGCATTTGTATGTAGTGTTGGTTAATACCCATTGAGGATTTTTTTTAAAATGCCTGGTACACCATGTTCTAGAGTGGTGGGGAGAGGCAATTTGTAATTTTCATTAGCCGGCACCTACCAGTGGCTGTTTTTTGGAACAATGAAATATTTCCCTCACCTAACCACCACTGGGGGGCATTATTAGTGTTATAGTTGTTCCTATACACCACAAAGTTGGCGTGTGTGTATATCTATATATAGATATATATTTTATTTAGTTATTTTTTTTTTCTCTACTTCATGTTAGCTGCCTCAGACTTTGTTTTGTTACAATCAGATGTTAGAGTGCTTGCCCTTCAGGTATGAGCTTTAGTGATTTAGACTTTTAAATTAGGCTACCATCAGATTGTTCCAGCTTATTCTTTTTTTTTTTATAACTATTTCTATTGTTTTTATTGCGAGAGTTGATAATTTGTTTATTTTTATCAATTACAATCTTAATTATATGCCTAACCAGCAAGTTGCGGCTGCTGCAGCGGGCGGGATGGCTGCATGAGACAGGCAGAGGAGAGGAGAGGAGAGAAGCGAGCGGGCGGACAAGCAGAGATGACATCTCTCTGCCCGCTCCACATCATCGCTCTTCACAGCCGGGCCTCTTCAATTTTGGAGCGAGGTGTGGCGAGCAGCAGAAAGTTGACATCATCTCTCACTGCCCGCCACACATCAGCGCTCTTCTGCCCTCACAGCACGGTGGAGTGGAGGTCATGTGCTTCCTGTCATCGTGGAGCTCCCCCTTGCAGCCAGACCCCCTTGTTTCAATGTCGGAGATGCGGCAGGGAGCAGAGATGACATCTCTCACTGCTCGTCCCGCATCACCGCTCTCCTGCTCTCACTAAATGGACCAGTGCTATCAGCCTACCACCAATGCAGCGTCAATGCACATTTGGTGGCACTGGCTGGTATGGACAATCCACATCAGTTGGCAGGTGACAGGCAAGTGACAATCTGCAAATGGTGGCAGGAGATGTGGCAATCTGCAAATGGTGCCAGGAGACGTGGCAAGTGACAATCTGCAAATGGTGGCAGGTGACGTGGCAAGTGACAATCCACATCTGCTGCCAGGTGAAAGTGGCAAGTGACAATCCACATCTGGTGGCAGGCAACATGGCAAGTGACAACCCACATCCAGTGGCAGGTGATGGTGACAAGTAACATGCTGCATCTGGTGGCAGGAGATATAACAAGTGACACACCCAGGGCTCCCACTGATTCAGCAGTATGGTGAGCTGAACCACTTCATTGTATGTTAGAATGTAACAATAGAAATAATGCACTTCACTCCCCCCAATACCATATCCACCATGGTGCCATGATGATTGAAGCGCCAGCCAACACCAGCTATTGCCCGTGAAAAATTTCTCATTACCGGTCTTCCCCACCCCCCGGGCATGCAAAATGTTGGCGACAGCTGCTATGGGCTCTAGCCCCAGATCTTTTGCGGACCTAGCAACGCCCCCGACTTCAGAAGAGTTGGAAAAAAAAATGATCTTATCTCATCCATCAGTATCTGACCTCTGGCAAATGCTCTTTTGGCTAAATGAGCACACATTTTCAGGAACTGCTGTCAAGGCTGTTAAAGTTCCAAGGTGGAGGGGGAGTGGACTTCATTAAATGCCCATTTTTTTGGAATAAGAAAATCATATTGATTTGATTGTGTCCACAAATGTTTGGTCATATAGTGTACAGAGCTGATGGTAAGTTGCCACTAGTGTTTGCATATGATATAGTGAAATATCATACAAACAACTTAATATAAATATAAGAAAGATGCTAAACCTTTCCTGTACGCATATTTTAAAACAAAAAAAAAAAATCTGTCATTTATAGTTTCCCAAGTAACAAAATTTTCCAATTCCTCTAGTCTTGAAAATGACAAAACATAGGGGGTCAATTTATAAAAAATATTTGAACAAAATGGCACAAGCATTATCCCAGACAGCACTAATTCTGCCTGTATTTTACCTAAAATGCTAATTTCCTATAATCGTTAGCTCCATCTAATGACAATAATGCAGGTATTATGGCCACTAAATGGAGCAGAAAATTGTAGAAAATCAACTTATTAGGCAAAATATGGGTAAAACTTGTGATGGCTGGGTGAATGCCTATGACATTCATCCAACATTTTTTTTTTTTTTTTATAAATAGACCCCATTAATCTATGAACAGATCTAATGACAGGGTAAGAAAAGTGTCATTCCTTAGTGTACGAAAGGAAATGTGTCCTTGCCCTTAAGAGATGAAATGTGTCAAAGTGTCTGGTTCCAAAAGGTATAAAGACCTAAAATGAACTGTAATATATTCTTGCTGTATTCATTTTTTTTAAAAACAAACAAAAAAAGACAAGCACTGTTTTAAAATATTTCACTTTTATTTAAAAATACTATAGAGCTGTACCCGTGGAAGCACAGAAATTTGGCATTTCCAGATATTTGTTAACTCTGCATAATCATTGAAAGAACATGTAATTGCTACAGTATTGAGGGAACCTATTACATTTGCTACCTGACCTGAATATTTGCTTCTAGTTGAAGAGGAACTGAAGTCTGCTCACATTATTTGTAATAAAAAGATCTTTGCCATTCTGAAGCTTCCCTCCAACCACTTTGCATATTATTTTATATATACTATGATATAGTATATAGGTGCATGATGTCATAAGCCTAGGCTAATGACCAGACAAGAAACAGGAAGTGGGCTGTATAAAAGGTATTTACTGGCAGAAAAAAATGTTTTACTATCTCAAGTTGAAACAACAGGGGCAGAAGATTTATCTGATGGATAGATTAAAAAAAAACGACTGAATGTCAGTTTAATGATTCTCCAGAAGCAAGAATAAGGCCCCTTTCACACATGAGGACCATTTGACCTTTTTTTTGTCCATCCATTTGTTAACAGATGAAAAACGAACATCAATGTATCTCTATTGAAAAACTGATGTAAATGGATGATCACCCATTTACATCAGTTTACATACACATTCATCAACATCTGTTTTTTTTAAACAGATCCAAGCTCTATTTTTATTCCGTTAAAAAACAGATCAGAGGAAAAAAATACATGTAAACTTACAAACAGTCCATAATTTCATCCATCGATATTTCCATTCCATCGTTTTTGCATTGGGAGTGGATGAAAAAAAATTAATGAGAAACTGATGAGCAGCTGATGAAAAACAGATGAAAGCTTCATCCGTTTTTTTCTTTGAAAAGACGTGACTTAAAAGTGGTTAACCCACTGTACTAACATAGCGTTATCCCCTCTGTATCGTAATAACATTTGTCCCTGTGTCTGTGTAATGCAAAAGAACTACAGATCTGTAACTGTATAAGCTGCACTCGGAGCGCTCAGCTGACATGTCAACTCCCTTGTTTCTCCAGCTCAGAGCTGAAGCGGGCGGGGCTGAGCTGTCCTGCTGACATCAGCCGGTGAAGAGAGAGCACTAACAATGAGCGGCGGGAGCCTTTTATACAGGTACAGATCAGCTGAGTTTTTACATTACACAGGGACAGATGTTCTAATGCTACAGAGGAGATAAGAAGATTAATGATCAGCTACGAGCAGGGAGGGGAGGGGGGAGGAAGACAGAGGACACAGACACAGGGAGAGCTGCAGACAGGAGAGCTGCGGCTGACAGAATCACGCAAATAGACTACAATGTCAGGGGCTCAGCAGCCATGATTATCGTGGTCTGTTGGCAGGGGGGAGGGTATAGCCAGGCAGGATCAGCCAGGTTTTTTAGGGTGTACAGGGGGCCAAATGACACTGCACAAGCACTGTGCTGTAGAACATGCTTTAAAGAAACAGGATCAGTTTTTTTGGGGGGTTAACAAACACTTTAACGGATTAAATGAATGATCCGCATGTGTGAAAGGGGCCCTGGGATGACAGTCCAGGAGCCCAAAAGCCTGGAGCTTCCATAGACCTTTAAGAGGACTAAAATATGGCCACAGATATACACTAAACATGAATGTTTCAAAGAATCTACAATTTAAAGTTTCAGGTATTCTTTATAACCTATTCCTGCTAGACATTCAATGTTTTCAGGAACTAAGGTTTTTTAGTTTTAAAAAAAAAAAAAAAAATATATATATATATATATATATATATATATATATATATATATATATATATATATATATATATATATATCTCCTTATTGGTATTATGAGCCGTAAGGAAGCAGTAAAAAGTATCTGGAAATAGTTCATACATAATATACAGTATATTTGATGGACAAGTCTATGAAAAGCAGTTGTAATGAAAAAAATATTTTTTCTAAGAATATGCTAAGAAAAAAAACAAAAATCTGTACATTTTAAAGTGGTGTTTTATGTGCATCTACAAAAAGGCATTTTACACACAAACAGACTATTGTACACTTTCTAGCTTTAGATAACACAAGACAAAAACACAAAATGAGTACCTAACAATTTAGAAACAAAAACACACCACTTATAATTTTTTAAAAAAGTACATATTTAAATAATATCAGTGCAATTTATCTTGTTAAAAAAAAAAACCCACACATAATTACATATCGGTAGGTCATTGGGAATGGAATGAATTAGCTCTTAAATTGTATAAGTTACTCTATTCTTGTCATTGACACAATAGGCTAGTTACTGTATAGGCTAGTACCAACTTATCGAAAAGCTAGTGTATGTTGGCATTTGTCTACATTGCCTAGACTGCAAATGCGTCCCCCCCCCTTTAAAAAAACAAAAAATAAAAAAAAAAAAAAACAGGTTTACACTTGCCTGCTCTTCTGCAATGGAATTGCAGAGAGCAGCCCCGAACCTCCTCTTTGGTGAGTGCTCCCATATGATGTCACTTTCTAGTGGGAAACTCGGGCAGGCTTGCTCCCGAGCCCTGCTGTCTATGTCTATAGTCAAACAGCAGAACTCTGAGCTGACCCCTCATCACTGGCTTTGATTGACACCAGCGGGAGCCAAGGCCAGGAAGTGAGGGCAGAGAAGAGCTGCAGATGGGCACAGCGCTGAATTGAATGAGGGCTCAGGTAAGTAAAATGGGAGGCAAGGTGTGCATTGAGATAATATATTTAGGCTTTATAACCATCTTAAATTTTATTGGCAAATTCAGGCCATATAACCCCCCCCCCCTCACTTTCCAAGAGTTAGGTTTGGACATGTGAATGCTGTCTAGGAACTAGATTAAAAACAAACAAACTGAAGCAGTGTAGCTTAGCCTTACGTAACACAAAAGATTTGTGCATTAATGATTTTTAAGAGTCATTATTTTGTTTGAGTTGCAGCTCTGCATGTTGTAAGCAATATTTCTTGAGGGGGAAAATGTAAAAAAAAAAAAAGTATATACATAAAAAACAAGGTGCAGGTATCTCAACCTAACATGGACTACTGTAAAAAAAAAAAAAAAAAAAAAAGCATAAAGAACCACAAAAGTTGTATTTTACTGTGTACTCTAAACAATGTAGCAAAAAAAAAAAAACACAAACACAACACAACACATATAACCTTAAGTTTCTAAGACAAGCTATGAAAAACAAAAAAAAAAAAAAAAAAAAAAAAAAAAAAAAAAAAAAAAAACACTATGGTACATTTTTACCACGTAATATAGAACACTTCTTTACAACAATTGGATTTTGCTCTATTGTTTTTTACTGCATATAAATAGTGACGTCGCAAGAGCAATAGTTTGAAAGGGGTCAGTAAAAAAAAAAAAAAATTTTAAAGTTGCATTCTTTTTGACTGTCATGTTCATAGTGACTTCATAAGGGAATTTGAACGCCTACATTTAAAGGTTTTTAATTACATTTGATCCTGTGTCATGATCACAAAAAAATAGCATACACACACACAAAATGGGTTTCACAATTTGGAATCATCTTTGCATCTACAAAATAATGGTTCTAAAACAAAAATGTGGGCATCGATCTTAAAGTGGTCTCAAAATCCATTTTTTTGGGGGGGTATCCGTATTGGGTATTATCATTTTGTTGGGTAACAAAGCTTTTGGGGTTTTGAATAAATATTTGGAAACAGACAGAGATTTGCAAAAAAACATTGACATTTGGGGTTTCAAAATGTAAGATTTGATAAGCAGTAGTATAGAATATGAACTTGTTGGGAATTAACATGACAATGATGATTGGAGGTAACCTTCAAGTACTGTAAACTAATGTTAAAACAATGAAAAAACACTTTTGGGGGATTTCAGTTGATGCTTCTTTTTCTGTAGGCAGTAATCTATTTTACAAGTGACAGAGCGAAACTCTGTTTAAAATGAGATACTAAAAGACTGAGCACATGATAAAGACAGTCTGTTGATAAACGACTCATTTTTTTGCACAAACTTCTGCTAATGTCCTGAATTTTGGTTCAAGATGATTTAAAAAGTCCATCCTATCATCATCACCTCGAAGTTCACTGCAACAGCCTACAGAACCAGCTGCTGATCCTCTTCCTTCATAATTGTATGGCACAACATAATCCTCCCCATGCTGAGTTTCCTCATTTTGTCCACACACATATAATTTCTGAAAGGATAAATAAGTGAGATTAAACAAACTCTTAAAATATTCTAATAGAATTAACTCCTGTTACACAGGTCATGAGATCACGGTTCATATACGGATATAAAATCACAAAATTAAAATAACGTCATTATCACAAATGAACAAGACATCAACATACAATCCGTAGCAATAATAGTCTATATAATGAAATGCAGAAATCTATCACTAAACATTACTGTCACTAGGAAAAAAACAAAATCATATAAAATTATACTGTCACTGCCTTTCAAATCCAAGTTGAAAACAATCCTGCCCAGAACCCCCCCTCTTTCAACTACTGGGGCCTTTTTCTGGGATTTCCACATCACAGTGCAAAGCTCCACTCTTCAGCCTGAAACTCTCATTCCTCCTGTTGAATTCTTTATTATAACATAAATGGGAAATCCAAGTTAATGAAAACAGGTCGGCTAAAATGGGAACTTGTACAGATATATCACCAAGAAAAAAATTTAGGAAAAAAAAAAAAAATAAATAAACAGCACAGATGTCACAAGTTCTGTAAATATAGAAAGCTAATAGGTTGTTTAAGATGCCAGTAGATACCCAAACAAACATCAGTTTTGGATGAACCCCTGTTAATGTCCATGCAATATCTTTGGAAAATGGACAATTGAAAGGAAGTTTTGTTAATGCAAATAAAATATCTGCATAAAGTATTCATTATTCCTGTATTCCCTTTAAAATTTTCTCTTGCTAGCCTAACAGAATATAATGGCTTCAATGTATAGGAAACAATGTCAAATTACTTCTGCTCATACAGTAATATTTTACTTACATCTCCAAGGTGAGTGTTCATGAAACTTTGCCACTCTGAATAGGTCTGTCTGCTGGAGTCAAACCTTTGATGTCCTCCTCCCATAGAATGTAGGGTACCCATGCCTCCAATAGAATGTAGCGTACCCATACCCCCACCCCCACCTGTTTTTAGGTGGTGGTCTGTCATTTTTGTGGTAACCTGTTGGTGCCTGATTTGAGTCATTTCTTGACCAGTCTGATCATACGAACCAGACTGAGCAGTTCCGCTTTTGTTGCTGTTTATAATTGTAATTGGGACTTTAAAATTTGGATCCTAACAAAAAAAAAAAAAAAAAAAAAATATTACTAAGGCATTCTTTAGTTCATTACTTAACAGTTTATGCAACAGCTGTGAAATCTTTAGAGAAGGAATGATCGCTAAACCTTTACTTTTGTGATTACAGATGTTACAAAAAACAGTAGCAACAACTACTTTTTTTCCTGAAAATTTCTGAGACATTCTAAAGCCAGACCACACCAGAATGTATGAACATGCTGGGTTTCTGAGGCATTGCATAGGTTGTTTTTTTTCCCTCCTTTACATGGAGTTGAAAAAACAAACACACGTCAGTACAGTATGCAAAGGCCAGTTATAGGTTGGGCTCTTGCTGGGTGTCCAGTGCGTCCCCATACCTTTGAGATGTGGGCTTCCTCCAGGCATACCTGCCCTTAATCTATCCATTATAAATGTGTTCCAACTAGGAGACTCTCAAATTTATGGAGTTAGGACAGCAGTACACTGGGGTGTTGTGATGTGGCCACTGCAGCTTACGCATATATTTGTGTAAAGCTGCAGTGAGCTGTTAGACAGGGTCAATTTGCTTGTTGCAGGCTGGCAAGTGGGCTAGGAATTTGCTGTTTTTTGACATGCATCGCCCTTCCATGTACTCCTTGCTGCCAAGGCCAGTCATAGGTTGGGGTGGTTGCCATTTGTTTGCAGAAAAAAATTTACCCCAACATACCACTATGTCACTCTGGCCTCATTAAAACAATGAATTCCTCAAACTCATGCAAGAGAAATGTAGAATCTAGAGTGAACAAGCCTTTAAAAAAGGACGCCAGTACCAATTGCCATTGCTCTGCATACTTGTTCCAGCTTGGCAATTCAGACAGCACCAAAGCCAGAGAAAGACAGAAAAATATTATTCTCAGGAGGTAGTCAGGAATAACTGCTACAAAGTTCTTATAGTACAGGTTTCCTTTAGAGTACGTTCCAGCCTAATTTAAATTGTTCACCCAAAACTTTTCTGTGTGGTAAGCACTCCCTTACAGGTTTCTAAAAGTTGGTAATGAGACCTGACCATTTAGAATATGTGTACATGTATTGTGACCAAATCTTTAAAATCAGAGACAGGAGATTTATTAATAGTCATAGCACCACTATCCCTGCTGTATCTCAGCTTATAAACACCTGGTTGCACCATCCTCAGGTACCCTTTGTTTGCCTCCTTGGGTGCCACCATATAAGCCCAGCAAGCAGAACATAGGAAAACAAACCAGTTGCTCATTCCTCCTTGTCAGTTCTAGAACATGTGTGATAAAGGGCAGCCAGTTATGTGGGATCTGCATATAAGTGTTATGGTTGGATAGAGCTATAGATTCACAGCAGTATTGGTGAGAAGAATGTAACTTTACAGGCAATGTGACATGCTTTTTAAAGAACCTTTTTAATAAATAAAAATGCAGCTCATGGTTTGCCATTAATAGTTCCGTTTCACAGCTCCGTCTCACAAGATGCAAGTATATGAATTAATTGATAAAAAAAAAAATTAAAAAAAATGCCCTTCTCTATAGGCACCCAATATATTATCTCAGCAATAGTTGTTAAGCAGTTAGGCAGAGTATTAGAAGTAGTAGTACAAGAAAAAGAGAAAGAAAGAGAAAGCAAGTTAAAAAAGTCACAATAGAAAAAACTTCCTGCTAAGCATTGCAATAATTCAAAATATGCGCTCATTGCATCAAGCATGAAACAAAACCATATAATAAAACAAACTTACCATGACATCTGCTCCAGGCGCTTCTGTGTTTGCAACAATCAAATTCTGCTGTGCTGCATCATCAACATAACCCAGATTGCCCTTGCTTGCTCCAGCTCCACACAGACACGCCAACAAAAGACCTGTGGACAAAAAAAAAAAAAAAATTAAAAAAATAAAATAAAAAAGCGAGCTCCCCAGTCACCAGCACCTGCTATATTTTGTCTTAATGCAATTTATTGGGTTTATGGAAAACCTGTCATGCAAGAAACACCTATCTGCCATTGCTGACTTTATTCTAAAAATGCTAGTTGCCCAACTGTCATGCTAAGTATCTAGTTTAGTGCCGTGACCTGGGGTAAGTATGTAGGTCAGTGATGAGCTGATGTAGGTTAGAACATGGAGACAGAACCTGTCTCAGCTATCTCACTAAGAAGCTGTGAAGGCTCACCCAATCATAGGCAACGGAGGCTTTCCCTGCCTCACACCTGTACATATACATGCCCCTTGCATACTACATGCAGCGGCAAGGCAGGGAATGGCTCCACTGCCTATGACTGGTTATCTGCTTAAGATAACTATGATGCCTATGACTGGTTATCTGGTAAGCTCTGACAGCTTCTCAGCAGGATAGCTCAGGGGGGTTCGGACTCGTGTCCAAACCTGCCTGAGCCAATTCCTAATGCAGATCAGGAGTTCTGACGTCACTTGCATTCTCGGTTTTTGGTTGAACACAAAAACAGGAGATCAGCATTACAGCCAAACAAGAAGAATTTCAGAAGGCAGTATGCAATGATAAGAGAAATGCTCTATGACTAGTGTCCTGAACTTTTATAAATAGGCCCGGAAATATTTTAAAAGGGTTAATTTGCTTTTTACCTTAGGAGAATACCCTGATACTTCAAACAGTTCATGAAGTTGCATGGGATAATTTCCCTAGTCACTCATGGAAGCCATGGAGACTTAGGGGGGGCAGATGCTGAGATGTTTACACCTGCCAACATCACCAATATCTTACAAAATGTGCAGTACAATATCACAGCATCAGCTGTCCTAACCCCATGCCCATAAATCGTAATCCAAATCTTTTATGCAGTTCAGTTTTTGTATAATGTTCAGCATCACTATTATGATCAACAGGTGAAAATAATGGCAAAAGTAATGATTACATATGAATATTCAAATCAATAAATGGAATACATCTAGGTTTATATCAAATTGAATATATAAGGTGGCTGAATAGGAGAACCACAAATTTTCATATATCTAACTGTATGATCATTATGTAAACATGTTTCGATACTAGGAGCAAGGAAATAATCAGTCCACACCGACTTTCTATTCCCAAATTATTTAAAGCAGTTGAATAATAAACCAGCCTGTTGAACGGTTATGAATTCGGAACAGGAGCCCAAATTTTGCTGGAGCCACTAGTGCAAATGTACAAAAGCATGTTCACCCCTGTACTTAGCATTTCTAGATATTTGGGGATTTTTCTTTGCTTCCTAAAAATGGACAATCAAGCTAAGCACTGTTCTAGCTTTGGATAGAGTTGGGAAGGATTAGAACTCCGGTCAATTTTTTTACTGTTATTTTGGACTATTAGAAAGATTTGCCCTCACTTCCTGTACTGCCAACAGTTGCCCCAGACAGGAAGTGAATAAAAAATTTGCAAAACGAACAAAGACAAAACTAGAGTCTGTCAGGGGTTCTAGCCTTTCCCTACTCAACTGAAGAAAATCTATTTTGTTTCATTGTTACTGTTGGAAAATAATCAAAGGCAAGGGACTTTGACAGGGATGCATTTGCAGCCATTACTCCTTTCATCAATTTGTTTCTTGGGAATGGGAATGAGCTTGGCAGTAGGAGCAGCAGCAGAGGCTGAAAGTAGCAGTCAAACTTGGCTTACAGCAGTGTTACATTTCAGTCCTGCTGAGAACATTTTACCAGACAGAGATTGGACATTAGTGTAAATCTCTCCATCTGTAAAAACCAGATATGGGTTTTAGCCTTTCCCTACTCATCCAAAAATAGGAAAAACTGTTTTGGCTTGACAAACTTTGGCATACTAAACTTGAACACAATGGGTCAATGCAGGATCGATAGGGAGAATAGGCAAAGATGGCTATAAATGGCTCAATAATAAGCCATGCTTGTTATAGTACAAGTGGATTTTCCAGCCATGGGAACGGAACCTGATCCTTCTTTCTCTGGATAAGGGAAAATACAGCGCGCACAGTGCTATAGTGACTACACAGCACAGCAGGTCCCAGCCGGTGAACAGTCTATGCTCATTTCCTAGTACACATTAAAAACAAAAATTCACCTATAAGCTGACATAAGCAATCTAATATTCCAAAAAGGAATGACAAGCACCAAAAAATGACTTTAAAAAAAATAAATTATATATATATATATATATATATATATATATATATATATATATATATATATATATATATATATATATATATATATATATATATATATATATATATATATATATATATATATATATATATACATACATATACATATACATACATACACACACACACACACATATACACACACACACACACACACACACATACATATATATACACACACACACACACACACACACACACACACACACACACACACAGTATATATTTTTTTTTTTATTATTATTATAAAAATATATAAATATAATACAATTATATATATATATATATAGTGGTCATTCTCATGTAACATTTAAAATATGGCTTGATGCACAACATACCAGAATACTAGTTTTTTCATAAAACCCTAGTATTTTCATAATAGGAGATACATTAGAAGAGGAATAAAAACATACTTACAGAGAAGTAAAGCAAGCAGTAGTGCTGACAGAACCATTACAAGAATTGCCAGCCCTCCAAGCGCAGTAGATGAGCCAGTACGTGATGAAACGCAGTTCTGACCATCAGGACAGTTACACACTGAAATCCCCATATTCTCAGTTGTGGCACGACCCAAATGATCAATTATATTTACCGGCACAACATATGTTCCAACATCATTACCAGCATTTTCAATTCTAACAGTGTTATCTGTAGTAGAACAAGACATTTTTTTCCTTTAAAGATTGAGAAAAATGAATACACAAAATAAAAAGAACATTTTCAGCGCCCATTCAGTTAGGAAAATAATCTAGAGCGTGCTCAGCAGTGACCCAAGCAAAATGATTTTCAATACAATTAAACATTTCTGAGAAGTCCTGTCACAAGCACAGTTTAAATAGGTACCATGTTTCAGTATGTATATCATGACCAAGTAAAATGCCAATTTAACACAGGGCATGCAGCCAACCAGTATTTTTGCTTTCACTTCATTGGATGGATTGAAGTAAAGATAAATTCACAATAATACCAAGTTAGGTGATCATTCACTTCGCATTGTGAACAGCCTTTACCATTTTAGTAAGTCAACCCCGATAATTCATGTGAATTTATGGTGAAGGACACACTGAGCTCTCCCCTACTGCCTTACATTTGCTGGATATGTAATCCCTAGCAACATAGGGATTTTGCTCAAATTTTTAAATTGCATTTGCTCTTTCGGTGTGCTGCCGTTATACCAACAGGGAGAAAAGGTGCCTAAATCTTTAAGCAATATAGAAAAAAAAAAAATTATATTCAAGTCAAATGTTAAAGCCCTCCTTCAGACACCGCAGCTACCTCATTTTGTATGATATGTCTCATCTGCCTCTCCCTAACCTGGCTGTGCTTAGCTTGGTGCTATCTCCAAGCAAGAAAGTTTAGGATTTAGGAGAGAGGCAGATGTGCAGTAATGGGAAGCAGATCACCAGTAATTAGGTGAGCAGGAGTCTCCATTCATCGAAGGAAAAGCTGAATACAGGTTTTACTTACAGTACACATTCAAATTATTCACATACCATTCTCTTGGGTAATGCGCCACTGATTCTGCACCCTTGTGTCTACGCTGCTATCGAGTTGAAATCTGTATGGAAATTTGACGACACTTCCATCCTTGTCAACTACTTCAAAACGGTCAGATGTTCTACCATTTGTACAAACACTGCCACTGATTCTAGAAAACTGCGGTCCATGTTCATCAAGATCTGTAAGGTTTATCACAACAGTGCAGGTGCCAGTCTTTCCAGCTGGTTAATAAAAGTGGGAGAAAGCTTTATATTAAATTATATATACACATACAGTAAAACACACACACACAGACACGTCAACATCTCATTGAATAATTCAGTTTCTGTTTGAAAAATAACTGTTTAAAATACAAACAAAAACAAAAATGCTGCTTTCAAATTCAAAATTAAAATGCATATTTATAAAACATAAGGCCCCTTTCACGAGCCACCCATGTTTGCTCAGTTTCTGCACAGCGGACACAGACAGAGCAGCACTGTTCTATGGGAGGTCGGGAATAAACAGACTCCGCTGTCCGTTTACACCCAATTACCTAGAGAAGACAATGGATTCCCTTCTTTTTCCTATATCAGACCAGAGGTAGGCAGGTGTAAAAGGGACACAAGTCCTTTTACATCCGCCAGTTCATAGAGGTGAATAGACCATCTGACCAGGTCCGCCTGAAAAACGCAGACATCTTATTGGATCCTTCTTGTGAAAAGGGCTTTAATCTTTCAGGTGTGTGTGTGTGTGTGTGTGTGTGTGTGTGTGTGTGTGTTTTAAAGGACAATGAATAATTCACCACCAGTGCACATTTAGTGTAAGTCATTTTCACTTCTCCATAAATATGCCCCAAGTGTTAGGTGTATAGTTTTGTTCTTTTGTAGCGTCAAGGTAAGTGTTAAAACAAAGGTTTTGCCCAGTAAATGAATATAAACTCTGGGCAGCAAACAGGAAAAAAAAAAAAAAAAACACAACAGGATTCTGGTACTTTTTTTTTTTTTTTTTTTGGAGCCAGCAAACAGCTTTCCTGTAAGAGTGATCCCAGTGGCTCTACAGCCACCTGATCCTTTAACAGAGATCAGAAGGGGCCCCCTCCTGCTGCCATTCCTGGGCTCCCTTGTTCCACTGAGAAGCCTTGGTCAGACCAGCTGCCCCTAGAAGAGATGAACATTAGT
This sequence comes from Aquarana catesbeiana, assembly GCF_042186555.1. NCBI lineage: Eukaryota > Metazoa > Chordata > Amphibia > Anura > Ranidae > Aquarana > Aquarana catesbeiana. The sequence goes on from NC_133328.1 coordinate 491,895,943, forward strand.
TTCCCCATCTCCCCTGTAAGGAATGAAGTCTGAAGCGAAGAGATTTTGTCACTTCCTGTTTCAGTCACTATCTGTGTTTAATCAGATGCTTTAAAGGGGAGTTATAAGGGATCTAATAGACCCCAGATGTCTTAAAACGTACCAGTCACTCCGTGCTTGCACACAACTGCAAACGAGCGTGTAAGCACATAGCTCAAATTAAACGCTAAACTGAAAAACCTGTAAAAACTTATAAAGCATCACCTATGGACAATTATAGGAACTGTAGTTTGCTGTTATTTCACAGACGTGTGCAATTTAAAATATTGACATGTTTGGTATCCATTTACAGCCTCTTGTATAATTTACCAAAAAATTAGGTATTAGGTTTGTGTGCATTAAAATTCATTTAGGTGTATTTTTTCTGGAGACCATTACATGCTATGACTGATGTTTGCCTTGAAAAACCTTAAAATACCCTTTGTGTCAAATGTTGCTTCTATTTGCACCCTGGTGCTGGCATAGCTGAGTATCAAGCACACCTTCACGCAGACAAGAATTGCAGAAGAGAGGAGGTGTTCCAGACCAGCTCTATTACTGAGTTCTTATTACTGTGTGTAACTCTGGCACTTATTAAACTGCACAGTCATATTTGAACACCTTGCACAACTCTTGTTATAGAAAGGTAGAGCAATACTACAAAAATAGGTTAGGTACAATTTTGGTCTGCCTGCATGTCTACAGTACTTCTGACTTCAGTTGGACTGTAAAAAGAGGATGCTTTATAGTGAAAGACACTTTAGAGGGGCTACATGATTTACACGTTCTTGGCTTTGGGAGCTGCAGGGAACCAACACATTGCTTTACAGGTTGCATGGGTGCAACTAAACATCACAATCTGCTTGTATTTGGTTTTCTAAATGTGGGTTTCTTTGTGGATCCAAACTTGGTATCAAATTAAGGAAAGTCAGAAGTTGTTTCTGCATCATAACACTTCACTCAACCATGGTTACTACAATTTCAAACGAGGGTTATTTTAGTACTGGTATACACAGACATTTGAAATAAAAATGTGAAAATTAAATTATCTTTACCTGAATGGCACCAACATATGGTCATAATCAATAAGGAATTCAAAAATGTTAGAGTTCTTTAATTTCCCTCCCTTCACCACATACATACATACCTTTCCTTTTCTTTGCCTCCCTACACTCCATGCAGCTGCTGGAAGCAAGTAAACGCAGCCCAGTTTAAGCTTTAAGTCGCTACACGTGGAGCTCACATAGGGCCAAGGACTCTTCCCTGCCTGCATGTGACAGCACTGGTTGTTGGGAGCACAAAGGAAAAGGGAGTACGTTTCTGAGCAGGGGGCATTAAAGTGAACCCATTGCTTTACTCTGCATAAGCAAAATAAAGATTTGCTTTTACAGTCAATTGTTAGCGCTGCAACCCACAGCACCCGATTGAAACTCACTCTGCACCATTTAAGCCAGGCCACTCTGGGTCATGTCATGAAGTATAGACTTTTTTCATGACTGAGGCCTTTAATACAATGTATTGACAGTTTATAAAATGAAGAAAAAAAAAACCCAACACATGCCCACTTCACATGCAACATAACAATTGAAAGCCTTACATGCATCAGTTGCCAAAAAGGTTACATTATACTTGTGATTTGGAACATCTTTGGATTCATAGTCCATATATTGGGCAGTAGTAATTCGACCATTATCAGCCACATTGACCCAACCTAGTGGATCTGACAACTTCTGATACCTGTGGGGAAGATTTAGATATGTTAGTCAATTGAAAACCAAACACAGTTCCCTGCACATATCCTGGGCAGCTCACTTAACTGTTGCGCTTCCATGCTACTTTCTTTCACTCCCTCCCCTACCAGGAGCAAAGAAAGAAAGCCGTTTAATCTTCAAGACACAATTTAGAGCTTACATACTGCTCAGGGCTTTCTAACCATCCATGACTGAACAGAAAAAAAACTCCAACAGGCTGGTTGTACTGAATTTGATGAACAGATCGACTACAGTACAACCAGCCTGCCCATAGACGGATTGAAATTTGGCCAGTTCAGCAATTTTGATGCTTCTGTGGCCTGCTTTATTACTGGGCATTTCACATCCAGCGACCAAGTGGAGCAGAAAAGGAATTTTGCCCAAGTTAGCTAGCGTATGAAGTCATTGATTCCTTCTGAATTGTATTGTGCCTAGTGTCTGCCCTCATGTTGTAAAGCGCTGCACAAACTATTGGTGCGATATAAATCAATAATAATAATAATAATTATAATAATAATAATTTGAATTCACATACCGTATGCCAGTAGAACTTTTAGTTTCAGGATCAATTGCTGTATATTCTGTAACTAGAGTACCAATTGTCTGATTTTCTTGAACAAATACTTCTTTAATTTTTGGCTGACATTCAGGACCTTCATCGACGTCTTTAACAATGACTGTGACTGGAACTGTAACAACACCGCTGCTTTTTGTCCCAGATTGTGTTATTAGGCTTACTTCATTAGTGACTGCAACTTGTAGTAGAAAGCTTTTGTCTTCTTCATAGTTTATTCCCTAAAAGCGCATATATACAAATTAATATTTAAAAAAAAACCATTAGGTTTGGCATATGGTTAAAAAAAAAAATTAAATAAATAAAAAAAAGCTGGTCTTTAATATAAACCACACAGATTGAAAATATTCAGTCAGCTGCACTAGGCTTTTAACACATTAATGCCTTAAAGAGGAAGTAAACCCTAATGGGTTTTACTTCCTCTTTATTTCCCTGCAAAGGTCAAGCATAATGGGCTACTATGCATTGCATAGTAGCCCATTATGTGTCACTTACCTTAAACCGAAGCCTGCAATGTTACCGCTGTCCCCACTAGCAGCAAGCATCCATCTTCACCCCTCTTCCTTCCGGGGCAGCGAACTCCGGTCCTGTAACTGTCCGGAGTCGCGTGACATCACTCCTGTGCATGCACGCGGGAGCCGCCAGTCACGACATGACCCCTTTAGAAATGGCACGATCTGCCCTTGCGCGCATGCACCGTCGACCTTGGCGCACGGCTTTGTTGTAAATATCTCCTAAACTGTGGAGGTTTAGTAGACATTTCCAGCACCTACAGGTAAGCCTTAATATGGGCTTACCTGTAGGTAAAAGTGGTTGTACCGGGTGTACAACCACTTTAAGGAGGAAAATCTTAAAGTCTGAACACAGTTTTGCAATTTAGGCATGTGTAAGTAATATCCAGGTAAATTATAACTTGTGATTTTCAGGGTACGGATATCTGGCATTTTTCGTTCACTGATACCATATGAGAACATTTGTTGTTTGCACCCATAGCAGGGTCAAGAAACAGTAGTGCGCTTTTTTTTTTTTTTTTTTTTTTAAAGCCTAACTTTGGGTTTTATTTAAAGCTGGTCCAAACAGACCATTTCCAGCACCTCAGCCAATCATGGGAAGTCTTATAAGCATTCATGAAAAAAAATAAAATAAAAATACAGAGCTTCTTGTGAATGGCTAAGCAGCACTCAATTTTGTTCCAGGAATGGGGCAGAAGTCCCTCTAGCACTACCAGAACAAAGCACTGTATACTGTATGTAGGCAAACGACACACAAGAGCAGCGCTCTCAACAAAGGAGACTTCCGACAAATTTGAAATGGAGCCTTTCCGCTGGGTGCACAGGCTTAAAGGAAAGGATCGCCATCTGTTGTAACAAGTATTCCGAAGAAAAGGTAGCCAGAAATTCCAGAATCCAGGAAAATGAATAATCTTTATTACTTACATGTTTCAGCACAAAGCCTTGATCACAGCAAGATTATTCATTTTCCTGGATTCTGGAATTTCTGGCTACCTTTTCTTCGGAATACTTGTTACAACAGATGGCGATCCTTTCTTCTACCTTTTCTTCTGAATGCTTGTATACTGTAGGTAGCTTATTTTTTCTCAGGCTTTATTTATGCTCATGTTGGGAAGAATTTCCCTCACTTCAGCTGCCTGTGACACCTGTATAAGAAACGGCAAGTGTAGAGGTCACAGGACAAAGATTTCCTGATAGTTTTTTTTCTTTTTCTTTTTGTGCTGAGGTTTTTATTTGCATCCTTGTGATGATTTTTCATCATTTCCTGTCCTGACAAAGAAAAATAAAAATTATTCTTCCTTGAAAAGAAGAAAATTTTGTCTGGCATTGGGCTTTATTGGCAACATCTATTTAAAAAGTAGAGAGGATTTTGCACATTGTTTCAAAATGCTGTTAAACTACCTCTCAAGTGACAGATTTCCTTTAGGAACGGCAAATCCAAAGCTAGCATGCAGAAGAAAAAAAAGTAATACCTATATTTCCTGCACTTACCTTTACAACCGAAAGCAGTCCTTCATTTGTCTGTGGATCAGTAGTTATATTGAAAAAGCGCTTCTCGTTTCCTTGTGTGATTGTATACACAGCTTTCCAGTTTGAAGTATTGTGCAAGTCATTGTCTGTTACAGGGATTCTCAGTATGACCATTCCATATTCATTTTCATTCACTTCAGTCCGATACTAAAAAAATGGAAGAAAGATTCATTACACAGATAATTATATCGATTTAAATGCTCTTTAAGGCAAGGCCATACCTAAAAAAAAAAAAAAAAAAAAAAAAAAAAAAACACACCACGATGTCTGCTAGCATGGATTCTTGCTTGGAAGCAGAATTTATTTGCATCTAATCAAATAAATCCTGACCGGTACAATTGTTAATGCGTTTAAAGGATGGAATGCAAACTTACGGATGACTGTGAGAAGATTGGTGCAAAATCATTCGCATCAAGGACCGTTATAGACATGGTGCCAGTGGAAGACAAACAACCTATGCTGCCACCCATATCACGCACTTCAAGTAAAAGAGTGTAGTGGTCCAATGTCTGCAAAGATAAGCACATGCTAAAGTTTACAGAACTGTCAAAATTAATAGAACAGTGTTTGATTAAAGTATTTCTTCATTTGTGTCTGCCATTGTAACATTTTGTACATGACTGCGCCCTAAATATGAACTCCAGGCGTATACAGTAATGTAAATTAATGCAATTATATAGTCATTACATTTTAAAATGGAGCTACAAATTCAAACACCATTTTAAAATGGTACTTGAATTTGTCGTGATATCAGCCTCCTGCAGGTGGTTAGAGCAGATTCTTGATTGACAGCTGCACTTTGCTATACACGATTTCTTTCCTTGGCTGTCATTGTGCTCAGGCTTGTACAGCGCACCGCTGTGAATCTTGTGTCTTGCTCTTTAATGTGAGTTGGAGGTTCAAGTGCCATACTGGCTCATTAGCCACTGATAAGTCTTAACAGAACATTACAGCATTTGAGCTGTTCAAGCCTGTATGCTGTCCTGTGCATAGCACAGTTATACCCAAAGGAAAAAAGTGGGTAAAGCAGTTGTCAGTCAAGGAACTAATCCAGCACCAATGGGACAGACAGATCAGATCCTTGGCTGACAGTTCTAATTCTCTTGTACCGCCTGGGGAATGGCCTAAAAAAAAAAATCTGAGGTGATGTCAAAAGACATGTGACCAGCTCCAGCTTTGCCCCACCTCCAACCCAGGCTGCACTGCAGGGTAAAGGGGGAAAAAAATAAATAAAATTATGTGACCACCACATTACAAGAGGAAAAATAGGTACTTAAAGCGGAGTTACACTCAAAAGTGGAACTTCCGCTCACCTGTTCCCCCCCATCCCCCCCCCGGTGCCAGTATTTGTAGCAGCTGACTTAATTTTTTGTGGGGAGGCTGGATTCTTTAATAATTAAAGAATGCTCAATGTAAATCAGTGAGTGATAGTGTGCACTATCATGTAGAGGTGGACACTATTAAGGTTTAGAAACATTTTAACACAAAACATTTTAATACAAAACTAAGATTTGGGTTCTTTATATTCCTGTAAATAGGCATAATCAGCCTCAGTAGTGTAAAATGCAATGATTATGCACAAGGCACATTTATTCGGAGTACCATAAACCTGGATTCTCCATGAAATGAAGAATACAAAATTCAAAATTTCCCAGTATGGTCTGGGATACATTCCTATTGGATTTGCAGAAGCTTATATGCCAAACATAGAAGATTTAGTAGGCCTGCTGGAATTAGTCAGAATTTTGGCCCAATCTGCCCTTAAAATATGGGGGGAAAAAGAAAAAAAAAAAAAATAAATAAAAAAAAAAAAACCCACACACACACACACACACACACATTACCTCTCTATCAAGGTTGTTTGATAATGTAGTAACTATGCCATATTCTGCATTCACAGCAAAAAGGAGTGGTGATGGAGGAATTTGTCTAAGAAGATAGTATCTTAGCAGGGTGTGTCGAGTTTTTGGCTCATCTCTGTCTGAGGCGTTTACTCTTCCCACAATGGTACCTTCAAATAAAAAGCAACCACAATACATGAAGATTGATCAAATTGGAAAAATACGCACAACAGCTCAGATGAAAACTAGACTTCATAAAATACATTCATAAAACCCACACACAATCACGCACCCCAACAACACTTCACTAAAGCAAAAGTGGACAAGTTACTGTAGATTTCAGGAGCCATTGTAGGATTAGGCACCATTAAAAAGGAGGGTAAGTTTCCCCAGTGAGAAAAGGCATGTGCCACCATTTTAAATTTTGGGTTCCTGGGATTCGTTTTTACAAAGATGAGAATAGACATGCTACCCACATTAAAGTATACTTCTACTGACAGAGATATTCAAGGTGCCATTGCGGTCTTTTTCTAAAAACCTAGTTTCCTAGCAGTCATGCTGCACCAAAGATTCAAAACTTTCTTAGCCACCAACATGGAAGTATTAAGCAAATCATGGTACAGCATTCACCTGCTACACACTTCTGGGTCAGTGACTCAAAGCAGAGCCAGGCAACTAGCATTTTCTGAAGGATGACGGGAATGGCAGCCTTCATATTTACATATTTAACCTAACCCTTAGTGTTACCTCTAAAATGATGCATTTGCTCTCAACATAACCGAATATAAAAATAAAAATGTAAAAAGTAAAAAGATAAAAAAATAAATATATAAATAAAAAACACACACCTTGAAACCATAATCACCCAAGACTTTTCTTGTCAAGTTTGTTTATTGCCTTTCAACAATTAGTATACATAAGTACATTTGTTGGCGCCACAAGATATGTTCACACGAGTGGTAATAATATTGACTTGTAGTCCCAATAATCATTAAAGATAGTTTAACTAAAATGGTTCTAGCTATTCAAAAGATTACCATTTATGTTATATAAGAAAGGTAAAAATCAGACTAAACCAGGTTAATATAAGATTACCTCAGGTAAACAAGGTCAAGACTTTTCTTTACCAACACTGAACGTGATTACTGCCACACTAAAGCAACCCTTCAATAGAGGGTTTAAGTTTAGGGATAGACTATCCAGGCATTCCCATTTAATTGCAATCTTAATGCAAAATATTGCTTTTAGTTTGGTTTGTTTAGTCAATAGAGACTAATCTCGTGCCAGCAAAATTAAAAAGCAGTTATGAGTCTTTAGATATGGGTGCAAATGAAGACATTTGAGTACACAGAGCCTCATGTATGACAAAATGTCAAAAAGAAAGTATAAAGACAATATTTTTCTCTTATACATGTTAAAAATATGATGGCTACTGAAAGTTGCTTACCAGCTTTACTGTGCTCCAACACTTCAGCACAAAACACTGCTTCAGTAAACACTGGGGCATTATCGTTGTCATCTGCTATGACAACTGGTAGCGTCAGAGGAGACTCCGGTGAATAGCCATCTACTGACGTTGCATAAACTGTTAGCTGAATGCAAGATAAAAGTAGGAGGAGTTGTTATAATGCCTTACAAAAGCCTTTACACAAAAAACGGATATCTTTATAGGATAAGCACACATTAATGCAAGTCACTAGAGAAAAAAAAAAAAAAAAAAAAAAAACAGTTAAAGCCAACACAAAGTTTTTTTTATTTTTTAATTTTTTTTAGAGAAGAGTGGTGGTGAAGGAGGTAGAGGTTTGAAACCTCTGTCAGGTTTTTCAGGTTTTTATTATTGTTCCTGCTAGGAATAGTCACCCTCTATTTGTGCTGATGACCATTGTTAATGGGACTGAAAGTGTAGGAAAATACTAAACTTGAGTCGTCACCATAACAAGTGTACCTATAACAAGTGTCCCCATTTTTCCTCTATTTTTGTTCCAACTGTCACAAAGATTATATGCCTTGTTTTAGACAGATTGCCTTTTAATTCCTGTTGTGTCTACAGTACAGGAAGTGAAGGCTTCCAGCACAACACTGGGATCCCCTCCCTGTTCAGAGGACTGGTATAAATCACAACTTAGTCAGTGGACTAGTTTTCTTAAAAAGGAGAGATCAGCAAACATGGTAATCGCTCCACAATCCCAGTCAGGTTTTTGTTTTTCTCTGTAAACCCTTTGAAGAGATTTGTCCTTGTGACAAGAACTAGGGGAGGGGGGAGGCCAGCTGTAGATGTCATTAGGCCAGGAAGACAGGAACTAAGAAAAAAAAAAATGTAAAGTCATCTGAAGTTCTGCCTATTCCCTAGTCTAATAAACATTTTTATGCAATGGCATGCATGCGTGTGTGTGTGGTATGTGTGTGGTTTGGGGGGGGGGGGGGGTAATTCCTCAATAAGGATAAAGAGGGGCAATATAACCCTTTCTAAAGGTAAACCCTCCTTGTTCTATCTAAAATTACAATTAAAAAAAATAAATAAATAAAAAATGTATGGGCGGAAGTTGAGCTTTAAAATAAAAGAAACACAAACATTCAATAGAACAGACTGCAGACAAAAGTTGCCAGTATGTGTTGATAAACGTATTCTGTAAAACTAAGGAAAAAAAGGAAAACTGCATACCGGAAAAGAAGGGTATTCTTCCCGATCCACATGCCATTGATGTATAAGTCTCCAGTTTTTGGATCCATGTGAAACAAACCCACTGGTGGCTGATCCACTCCTGGTCCCGAAATAGTGTAAATAATATCATATAGCACCTGAGTGTCAGACTGGACCTGTGTGGGCAAATACATAGAATATAAAAAGGTCTAATTTTGTTTTCTATTATAATTGTACAGGAATAAGGTTGCTGCATACATCATCCTCCTGTTGGATCATTCCTTTTACCCCACACATTTAACTTTATGTAAAGTTCTCACTCAAGAAGTGAATCTTTGCAATATGCAAGTATGCTTCAAACAAGAAGATCTCCCTAAATGCGGTAGTGCCTTACACCATATGGTCAGAGTTAGTGGACATCAGACCATCCACCCTATGTGGCCAAAATGAAGATACCCTTCTATATTTCTGGGTTTTCCAAGAAACAGTGTGGTAAAGCTACAGCATATAAATACATTTCAGACTGAGAGCTTCCAACTTGGGACAACATTCCAGGAAAATCTTTTTTTCCAATTCTAGCATGACTGTGCCCCTGGGCAAAAAGACAGGTCCATGACAACATGATGTGTTGACACACTTGTATGGCCAGTAGAAAGGCTTTACCTGACCACAATCTTACTCAACACCTTTCAGATAAACTGGAATGCTAATTATGAGCCATGTAGTTTCCTCCATCATGTTCTTTTGACTTAATGACCACAAATACACTTCAAAACCTTGTGGAAAGTCAGATTACATTATGGACAGTCCTGGTTGCAATGGAAAGGAAGGTAGGGGTCA